>NC_089497.1:16051470-16354412 GCF_036850765.1 Saccopteryx bilineata
GAAATATAAAATTCATAGCAAATAAAACAAGAAAAAAGTTGCTCAACAGGAAAATTTATTAGAAATGGCAAATACCACAAATCATAAGTAATGACTAACATCTCATGGAGTGCTTACTGTATTTCAGCACTGTTAAGTATCGTTATTTAAACCTTCACAATAACCCAATGTGGGGGGTGGTATTATCATTCTCATGCTATATAGATGAAGAAACTACAGGTTAAACAATTTCACCCAAAATTGCCACTGTTAAGTGAGTGAAGATGGAATGTAATTCCAAGACTGTGCTTCGAGATTAGTGGCCTCAACCACTATGCATAATCCCACCCAAAACATTTTCCAATTTATAGTTTTCCACTTGATCTAGACTTCTAAATTTAAATTATTTGTTACTGAGTATGTATTAAATAATTTTAGTTATGTAAACTTTTGAAGAACTTTTGCTATATATGACTGATAAAATAGTGAAAAATCAAATCACCAGAAAACTCCCATATTTATACTAAATAAATCCACAAACCATTTTTTTTATTTTTATTTTTTTAAAGACAAAGGACAGAAATCACATTGGGACTGACTGTAATTGCCCAGAGAATTTTATTTGGAAGGTGAGTGTACCCGCCACAATCAACCTGAATTACCTGAGAAAGCAAAACACACAAACAAATACTAATTACACCCCTGATGTATAATATAGCTTCAAGCTGAATGCTTATTATATCCATTGTAAGATAAAACCTAAGAAACACTGATTTTTTTTTTCGCCTAAAATATCATCAAAAGATCAGAAAGCTTATATATATACTGGCACTTGAAAATCAGCAAACCAAGTCACACTTTTTGAATTTATTAAATATAGCCAGATAGCCAAATATCTTATCCTTGTGAATGTTTTTATATTAGAAACAGTATAGGCCCTGGCCGGTTGGCTCAGCGGTAGAGCGTTGGCCTGGCGTGTGGGGGACCCGGGTTCGATTCCCGGCCAGGGCACACAGGAGAAGCGCCCATTTGCTTCTCCACCCCCCACTCCTTCCTCTCTGTCTCTCTCTTCCCCTCCCGCAGCCAAGGCTCCATTGGAGCAAAGATGGCCCGGGCTCTGGGGATGGCTCCTTGGCCTCTGCCCCAGGCGCTAGAGTGGCTCTGGTAGCAACAGAGCAACGCCCCGGAGGGGCAGAGCATCGCCCCCTGGTGTGCAGAGCGTTGCCCCCTGGTGGGCATGCTGGGTGGATCCCGGTCGGGCGCATGCGGGAGTCTGTCTGACTGTCTCTCCCGTTTCCAGCTTCAGAAAAATACAAAAAAAAAAAAAAAAAAAAAAAAGAAACAGTATAAAAGAATCAATTTTCACTTTGACAATGATATAGGACACACTATACTGATGTATATCAAAGAATACAAGATGCGCATGTGTGTGTGTATATATGTGTGTGTGTGTATATATATGTGTGTATATATATATATATATATATGTATGCAACAAAAAATCCGTCTTTTAGACTAAATGGCCATGAAATATCAAAGATCCATCAAGCACCCTGACAGTTCTTTGCCTCTACTGAGGGAGAAGAAGTTTTCAAAGTTTTGTCAGCTACAAAACCAAAGATCGAAGAGCTTTCACAGTGACTCCTAACATTACCTGTATCCATTCATCTGTCTATCTGTATATGTATATGGAGATATATTCTGTGTATCATATATGCTTATATATAAGCATGTTATATATAAATGTGTATACAAATATACAAATACTCTTTTTATATCCAATGACCTAACAGAATAGGTCTGAAAGCACAGTACACTTTGGCAACTAGAATAATCTGCTATATTACTTGCCCTCTCAGTTTATTTTAGATGAATGACATGTTTTATTCTTTTAAATATTTACCCAAACTGAGTAAAAATGAATTCAAATTGAGATTGAGATACAGTATTTACATGTTACTTAGCAATTACTCTGTAGGTTATATAAAGAAGTATGGGTGTAAAATAACCTTTCTAAATTTCACTTACCATATTATCAAGAGTCCCTACGCCAAACTAAACTACTATCACCAAGACCACAATGCTATAAAGCAAATCTGAAAGAAAACCCAAGGTTAAATTCCACTCAAGTACAACCAAATCTGTTTGCTAATAATGCTACCCTGATGCTTAATTTAGTAGCCTATTCAACATCAGTAGAAAGGAAACTTTAAATTCATTGAGGACTCATTGCTAATAGGTCACAATTTTCCAATTCAGTGCTCCCAAATGCTCCGGCCAGATCCCACAATGGTACTAATAACTAATGCTGTGGCCTATTCATAACCAAAACGACTGGAACTGTGAGCTCACAGAGGCTCATGGGCCATTTCCCAAGGCTGCGTTCACAGAGAGGCTTTGGCCAAACTGTCCCAAGGGTATAACCATACCATATTATAAACTTATCTGCTGACACTTTACCCCACAAGATTATAGGTACCATGAAGCCAAGAACCGCCTGTTGTATAATTTACATCCTCAACATCTAGTACAACATCCATGGAGAAATGAAAACTGAAGAGATGGCTCCGTAAGTATGTTTCACTATGGAGCATCTATAATAGAAAACATCTCAACCTGGGATGATTTCAATGATCACTGCTGTCTATGACTAAGCACTCATCCTGTACTTAGAATTGTGTTAAGTGCTCTATAAACAATATCTCATTTAATTCTCTCAGCTCTTTGTGTTGGGTATCTGTATTTCTCATAAAAATGAGACACCCAAGGTTTAAAGATGTTAAGTAACCTGACCTAGATCACTATGCAGGTTATTGGCAGAAAAAGAGCTTTTAAAGATCACTTTAATTCTTTTTTAAGGTACCTTAAAAATAATCATCATAATACTGATTTAGTTCATTTAGCTTTTAGAATTAATAGTCATACACATTATCATATACCCCCCATGCAGATCACAGATATTTTATTGAATATGTATGCTACGTTCATACATGAAATAATAGGAAGTGTTAAATCTCTATTGGCATTAAAAAGATGTACAACATACACAGTTACATAAAAAATTATCAACTTAAATGGTTTATTGTTTAACTATGAATGTGTATTAATATTTAGAAAAGTATCTCAAAAATTATACATTAAAATGTTAACCATGATCTTCAGAATAATGAGGTTATGAGTGATTTTTCTATATTTTGCCTGTTTTTTCAGTTTTGCATTACAAATATGCAAAGACAACAGCATATGAAATAAATTATGAACTTATCTACATTATTATTATTACTTTAAAGTTTATTGTTTAAAAATAAATTAAACATTCTAAGGCTGTGCATATTTAATCCAATTGTCTACTTTAACAAAGGTTCAAAAGAGTATTTGTTAAAAAGCAAATGAGGGAGGGTCAGGGAAGACAACCAAACAATGAAAACTTACATCTCATTAACAATTCTATTCAAATCACTATAATAGAAGGCAGGACACTCCTAAATCAACAATAGGATCTTCTACAACTGATCACTCTGCAGAAATGGAATGCAGAAGGCCTTTTAAAGCCATGAAGTACACAATGCAATATACAGATGATGTACACTTGAGATCTACATCATCTTATTAATCAATGTCACCCCAATACATTTAAATTTTTTTATTTTAAACTTTAAAAAAAGCCTTAAAGCTGATTGATTCTGGCTACACACATTTCCCTACCCCTTTTAATCCATTGATTCATTCATTAAAATGTTCATATATGTGGCCCTAGCTGGTGGCTCAGCATCCGCCGAGTGTATGGACATCCTGGGTTCAATTCCCAGTCAGGGCACACATGAGAAGCGACCATCTGCTTCTCTTTCCCCTCTCTCCCCCTTCTCTCGCTCTTCCACTCCTGCAGCCAGTGGTTCACTTGGTTCAAATGTTGGCCTTATGCACTGAGGATAGCTGGGTTGGTCTGAGCCTTCAGCCTCAGGCACTAAAAATTGTTCGGTTGATTCGAGCATGAGCTCCAGACAGGGTTACCGGGTGGATTCCAGTCAGGGCACATGAGGCAGTCCGTCTCAAAATCTCCCCTCTACTCACTTTAAAAAAATGTTCATATATATATATATATATTACATGCATATATATAATCTACTTTAAGTCTCTAATACCTAATCAGATACCTACCAACAGCAGGCGATCTTGAATAAAATATCTTTTAAACTAAAGAAAAAAAATAACAAAATTCAGTGCCTGTCTTCAAGAAATTCCAGTTTGCTGCCCTGGCCAGTTGGCTCAGAGGTAGAATGTTGGCCTGGCGTGCAGGAGTCCCAGGTTCAATTCCCGGCCAGGACACACAGGAGAAGCGCCCATCTGCTTCTCCACCCCTCCCCCTCTCCTTCCTCTCTGTCTCTCTCTTCCCTTCCCGCAGCCGAGGCTCCATTGGAGCAAAGTTGGCTCGGGCGCTGAGGATGGCTCCGTGGCCTCTGCCTCAGGTGCTAGAATGGCTCTGGTCGCAACAGAGCAACACCCCGGATGGGCACAGCATCACCCCCTGGTGGGCATGCCGGGTGGATCCCGGTCGGGTGCATGCGGGAGTCTGTCTGATTGCCTCCCCGTTTCCAACTTCAGAAAAATACAAAAAGGAAAAAGAAAATCCAGTTTGGTTTTCAGGCTCCTTAGTAGTACATGCTTACAGCATCATTTATTTCCTCAAGGATACAACCTACCGCAAGGTTCCAGATACTTCCTTACCCTTAAAATATCAACCACAGCCTACACCAGAAACTGGCACCTGTGCTCAACATTAAATAAAAGTAACTCGTTATAAAGAATACTGCGATATCAAAGGTGCCACATTTAAATAGAAACTACCACCCACAGGGCAATAAACCATTCAATTCTTTCATGCTATATTTTTTTCTTAAAAAAACACTGCAATACATCTTAAATTACATCGCTGCCTGTTGCAGAGTTCCAGTGATAGCTCTATTTTATTATTGTTTGCTGCAATACCTATTTTCCTGCTCTCCTCTTACTTCAAGCAACCCTCTCAAAACCACGCTTGCAAACAATAAATACTAAAAGCAGTGGCACTGAAGCATGACATACTCATTCTCTTATAAGACTAGTTACCACCAGAGCACAAAAGTCCAGCTCTGCACCCTCAAGAGTAACATTATTTCTATTTTAAAACACCCAGAGAAGACCGAAGCAGCCGTGCAATTTCCTCTGTGCAGCTACTCTATCTGCCCTGCCTCCTGCTTACAGACACTGTGCAGTGCTAGGAAAGGCATTAGTCATTTGGTCTCACAAATCAACTCCGGAATCCAAGCCTGAGCTCTGGTTGCGTGTTTGCTTGTTTTGCTGCTTTTGTTTTATTTCTCATCCCTGGAAAACACTAGATTTCAAATCCCTCCCCCGCTTTAACCCACTACTAGAATGAAGACCCAAACAATAACATACCCCATCCACAACCGGGCAGCTCAACAACTTCTAAGAAAAGTATGTTTGACATTTTTCACCACAACAGTCCGTTTTCATTTTCCGGACTGGTTTGCTGAAGATGGCTATAATTGAAAGAATTCCAAATGCAAGGAAAGACTCGTCCTACAGGAAATGTGTATCTATATATATAAAATATTTTATACAACTCACTCGAAATGAAACTAGATTTGTTTCCAAATTCACTTTAAAAATAGTATTCGCCAGCATTCTCTTATTAAAATTCTACTTTTAAAAGATGAAAATGTTTCCAAGTATGATAATAAGCAAATTACGATACTGTGCACTAATTACTTCCGACACTTCTGTGGTATCAAGATGTAACTTACAACTATAGTTTTAACCAAAATCTCCTCTCAAGAGCTCCCTAATTGATAAAAAAAAAAAAACCTATCTCTTTCTGTCTCTCTCTTGATAAAAAAAAAAAGAAAAACACAGATTTTATAGGATACAATCTTTTCTCTTGTTCAAGAGAAAATAAAAACCTAAAAGCATCAACCAATTACAAATTAAGTATTCTGGCCCTGACCACTGGCTCAGTGGACAGAGCGTCTGCCCAGTGTATGGATTCCCAGGGTTCAATTCCTGGTCAGGGTACACAAGAGGAGCAACCATCTGCTTCTTCCTGCCTTCCTCTCTTCCTTCCCTCCCTCTTTCCCTCCTGAAGCCAGTGGCTTGATTACTGGAGCATGGCCCTAGGAGTTTAGGATAGCTCTGTTGGAGCCCATCAGACTCAGGTGCTAAAAATAGTTCAGTACTTGAGCATCGCCCCTAAACAGGGGTTGCCAGGTAGACCCCAGTCAGGGTACATGTGGGAGTCTGCCTCACTATCTCCCCTCCTCTTATCTAAAAAAAAAAGTTAAGTATTCCAAAATTCTACATATAGTTTCCACAGTGCCTCATACTGTTCCAACACCCCTTTGTCGTTATAATACCTAGGTTAAAAAATAGTGACTTGAATTCTCATTCAAGAAACAAAAATTAATTTTTATGAAAAAAAATACAAATCTAAAATTTGAAAAAAATTAAAAGTGAAAATGCCATTATATTCAAACACTCTAAAAGCAAATGATAATACTACTTTTAGATACTTGAGTCACAGAGAGCCAAGTACATTTTAACTTACACATTCCCCAAAAGCGTGTTTCTGTGTTATCCCTGCTACAGCTAACTTATTAGCATTGAGAAAACAAATGAGAAATGCCCTTCTCTAAATTCAGCCTGTGGTTTCTTTTTAAGAACAATGAAATGTTCATTTCAGGACATGGAGAGGCAAAGATCACTCACAGGGTTATGTATAGGAGTTGCCACGCACACTGGGGCTTTACATGACTTGTATTTCCACCTCTAGCCACAGATATCTCAGGGGTATTTCCAGGAGATTATGATGCTCAGTTAGCTTTGGGCACCAATAAAGTGACGTTGCCCGGCTAGGATATGTGTCTGTGCCTTGGTGACACTACAGAGGGACAGAAAGGGAGGAATGGGGATATTGGTGGTGGCTCTGGTCCCTTTTGCTCCCTTCCCGAAGGCAGAAATGATACTTGTGGTAATATAGAAATCCACCAGTTAGCAAATTGAGACAATTCAACGGTCAGGGCACTTGGTATTCTTTCAATAAAAAACAAGAAAATGCGAAGAAGCTTAGTCCTGGGCAAAAGTCCCTTCAAACAGTAGTAACTCAGAATGTCACACATTTTCTTCGCTTGATGCAACAGTAAAACATCTTCTGAAAAGAAACCCACGGATCTCACCATTATTTGAGAACAAACAAAAGTCACAGATTGCTAATCTATCATGAGAATGGGGAAATATTAATCAATTAATTATGTGATTAGTGTTACAGAATCTTTAAGTCAATAAATGGAAATTTGACCAAGGCAGTCCCAGAACGATAAACTACTTTTTATGAAGTTATCAATCCGGACACGTTAACTTGCTCTACTTATATGTTTAGAGGTAAGTAATTTTTAATCACCTGCCACTGATCAATGATTACAACAGATAAAGCCGAAAATCTCCAGCATAATTCTTCATTTGATGAAAAAGTTGAACAATTTTCAAGCTACAAAAGAGAATATGAATGTCAGTACAAAATGGGGATCCCCCAAAAATAGGGAAAAAGTAGGCAGTATACTTTTAAGCTCCTTTTGGAAGATAAATTCATGCTGAATAAATTGAAGTGACATTTGGTTTCTCCTAATTCCCGCCTGGCCTGATGTCCTCCAAAGGAACAGCTTCCTAAATGTAGCATTGTTTCACTAGAACTGACACCCAGCCAGAATTGTCAAGACAAAAGATTCTTTTTAAAGATGTTCATATAATTACTTAGAACCATAACAGCTAATTATAAAGTAGAATGATCAATTTATTCCCCTAATTACCATAGAATTACTAATAAAAAATTAGTTTCCTGAGAGTACTTATTTTATGTTTACAGATTAGCTGTTACATCATAAACATTATAAAAGATTGCACATGAACCAAGAGCTGTAACAGCCCTGCAGGGAGAAAAGGATTGTATAAAAACTTTCTGAATTTAAAATGTCTCACAAAGCAAGAATCTGCTTCATACATATATTACAGAAACAATAGCCTCTGTCACGCCAAGGCTAGCTAAACAGTAATCATTTAAAATCATAAGTTAAATTATGTCTTTTATCAGCTCAAAAGTCTCTAGAGGCTTCCCATTTTACAGTAAAAACCTAAAAACCAAACAACCAGTCTTTATAGTAATCTACAAGTATTTGTATAATCTGAGCCTTAGTCATTTATTTTTCTTATGCCATTTCTTACTATTCTGTCCTAACTCACCGCGTGCCACACTGTTCTACTTCCAGTTTCTTGAATTTCTGTAGACACATCCTGCCTCAGGGCTTTTGCACTGGCCATTGCCTGGAACACTCTGCACAGATATCTGCAGAACGACACCTCCTGTGTTTTTGCATGAATGTCAGATTCTCAATAGTGTCCTGGAACAATTCATCTATTTAAAATCACCCCTCCATAGCTGTGTCACTTATACTTGTCCATGTTTTATTGTTGTCATAGCACTTACCATCTAATATTTGTTATGTTGCATTGTGTATTATCTGCCTCCTGCTACTAGAAAGTAGGTTTCTCAAATGTATAGATTTCTATCTGTTTGGTTCGCACATATATTCAAAATGCCTATAACAACAATATCTGGACCTGAATAAACACTGCATAAATCACTGATATAAATTCTGTTTCTTTACTTGAAAAACGCATGAGAGTTGAATAAATTTGCTTCTCTTATTTTCTGTAGTATTCTGTTATTTTACTAAATATAAACAAGATTTTACTTCTTTCGAAGCAATAGGCATAAACAATTATAAACATGAGGACAGAAACTCCGGTTTATTTTTAAAGTTCCCAAACTAACATTTATTCTCATTTTTATTTATGTCATTAAACTCTACAGAGTTTTATTTTAAATTAGCACATTAATTTTTATACGTGAGTATGTGTAAAATACACTAAAATCTATAAATTTATTTTTGTTGAAAATAATAAAAATAATTGCTAAGAAAAACAAAGCTCAAGTCTAAAATTTAGAAAGAGATTTGTATTTCAGAGGTTTTATACTGTGCAAGTTGTTCAAAATTAGTACCTCCCTTTCCAATGAGATGTAGTTTTTGTTTTCCTTATTCATTAAACAACAGTCATCTGGGGAAAGAAAAAAAAAACCTATAGACTCAAGTGTTGAACCAATATTCCAATCCTATATTGCGTAAATTTTACAGGATTACAAGAATAGAACACAGAGTCTATCATCGACCGTCTGGCACGTGTGAATCCTGCTAAAGCATCTAGGTTGCTTGCTACTCCCTGCTCATCAGATTCAAAAAATAATGACTGGCTTTAGTGTACTGGCCCAGGATGAAAAGGATTAAAATCTACAGTAGTGTGGGTTCCCAGAGACACAGAACCAATGAGATATATAGGTATTTATTAAAGATCTTCATTATAAAGAATTGGCTCACATGGTTACGGAGACTGAGAAATCCCGAGATCTAGCATGGACAAGCGGGATACCCAGAAGAGTCCATGGTTCAGTTCCAGTTTCAGTCTGAGGCCCCGAGGACACAGAGAGCTGATGATCTCATTCCCAATCAGAGTACAAAGGTCTGAGAACCAGCAGAGCTGGTGGGCTAAGTTTCAGCCCAAGACCCGTTAGCGGCAGAAGAAGACCGCTGTCCCAGCTCAAACACAGGCAGACGGAGAGAGGAGAGAGGGGGCGTCTCCTTGCTCCGCGGCCTTCGGTTGCAGTCAGGCCTTCAGCGGGCTACATTCGGCCCACCCACGCTGCGGAGGGCACTCTGCTTCACTCAGTCTACCAATTAAAATGTTACTCTCATCCAAAACTTCCCTCGCGGACACTCCTACAGTAATATTTAGCCAAATAGATGGGCTCTCTGTGGCCTAGTCAAGTTGATCCAAAAATTAACCATCTTAAGGCTCCTGTGGACCAAATTATGACAGAGATGAAGAAAACTGTCATTGCCCTGCCCGAAAAATAGGAAGGTATTCGACTCTGCCTATGAGTTGAAGGCCCATCTGCCTCTGATTGTCCTGACTACTTGACATAGAAAAAAAAAAAATGCCACATCAATTGCTGCACACCAAGTGTCAGGGTCTATACTTATAACTACATTTTAGAAAGAGAAGCAACTGTAGTCTCTCTGAATCTGTTTATGTTAGTCCATAGTTGTTCTCCAAGATCCATCCATCTCATCAACAAATCAAACGGCAATGTATATTGCCAAATTGGTTAAGACAGGAAAAAAACCTAAATATTTTTTTTAAAGGAAAGGTATAGGAATCTTCCCTGCTGCACCTTTCAAGGCCCCACAAGTGCCCCTACTCACTGCGATGTGTCCAGGGCTGCAGTACTGCTGAGGGCTTTGTCCACGGGCTTCTCCGAGTCCTTCCTAAACAATCCTCACTCCCTAAGAAGTGGATGTGAAACAGTGCCAATCCCCAGGCCTGGGGCTATGAGGCACTGGGGAAACGGGAAAGTCACCACAGGATCAGTCTGGTAAGAACTGGGCCCACAGCAGTGAAGATCAAGGAACCTCCGAAGCCTCAACTCTGACTAATGTGCCACCATGGCATTTATGTCTCCAGGATGAACACAGAACTCATTTCTATTCATTCTCAAAAGTCTGGGATTTTTTCCTGGTAAAGAATGGTCCTTTTGGCCTGACCTGTGGTGGCACAGTGGATAAAGCGTCGACCTAGAAATGCTGAGGTCGCCGGTTCGAAACCCTGGGCTTGCCTAGTCAAGGCACATATGGGAGTTGATGCTTCCAGCTCCTCCCCACCTTCTCTGTCTCTCTCTCCTCTCTCTCTCCCTCTCTGTCTCTCTCTCTCCCTTTCTCTTTCCTCTCTAAAATGAATAAATAAATAAATAAAATTAAAAAAAAAAAAAGAGTGGTCCTTTTGGGAAAGCCTTGGAAGATTTAAAGTATATGTTTGTGGTAGTATCTTATGTCCTTTCTCAAGGGAAATCAGCCTCTCTTTTCACCAAGAGAAGATTTGCTTGCTCCCTAGTTAAGTAACACAAGGCAAGTTTACACTCACCATATCTAGAGTTTCCCCAGTTATGGAGATAAAGTAAAAAGTTAGAAATTGGCCAAAGTATTGTAAGGACACTATGATTAATTAGCCTCCCCACAGAAATCCTGCAATTCAAAAATTCCGCTGTCACTTTCCACTTGAAGCCTTCTGATGGCAATCGCAGCTAATGAAACCAAGCATTGCCCATAGTCTCTTGTGACCCCTCCAGATTCCTGTGACGCCCGCTAAAACAACGGCACCATATTCCAGTGATAATCTCCCAGCCTACAGCTCCCACAATGGTCTATTCCAGGGGTCCCCAAACTTTTTACACAGGGGGCCAGTTCACTGTCCCTCAGACCGTTGGAGGGCCGGACTATAAAAAAAACTATGAACAAATCCCTACATACACTGCACATATTTTAAAGTAAAAAAACAAAACGGGAACAAATACAATATTTAAAATAAAGAACAAGTAAATTTAAATCAACAAACTGACCAGTATTTCTTTTTTTTTTTTTTTTTTTTTTTTTTTTTTTTTATAATTTTATTTTTTTAATGGGGTGACATCAATAAATCAGGATACATATATTCAAAGATAACAAGTCCAGGTTATCTTGTCGTTCAATTATGTTGCATACCCACCACCCAAAGTCAGATTATCCTCTGTCACCTTCTATCTTGTTTTCTTTGTGCCCCTCCCACCCCCTATCCCTCTCCCATTCCCCCCTCCCCCCCGTAACCACCACACTCTTATCAATGTCTCTTAGTTTCACTATTATGTCCCACCTACGTATGGAATAATACAGTTCCTGTTTTTTTCTGATTTACTTATTTCGCTTCGTATCATGTTATCAAGATCCCACCATTTTGCTATAAATGTTCCGAAGTCATCATTTCTTATGGCTGAGTAGTATTCCATAGTGTATATGTGCCACATCTTCTTTATCCAGTCATCTATTGATGGGCTTTTTGGTTGTTTCCATGTCCTGGCCACTGTGAACAATGCTGCAATAAACATGGGGCTGCATGTGTCTTTACGTATCAATGTTTCTGAGTTTTGGGGATATATACCCAGTAGAGGGATTGCTGGGTCATAAGGTAGTTCTATTTTCAGTTTTTTGAGGAACCACCATACTTTCTTCCATAATGGTTGTACTACTTTACATTCCCACCAACAGTGTATGAGGGTTCCTTTTTCTCCACAGCCTCTCCAACATTTGCTATTACCTGACTTGCTAATAACAGCTAATCGAACAGGTGTGAGGTGGTATCTCATTGCCGTTTTGATTTGCATTTCTCTAATAGCTAAAGAAGATGAGCATCTTTTCATATATCTGTTGGCCATTTGTATTTCTTCCTGGGAGAAGTGTCTATTCATATCCTCTTCCCATTTTTTTATTGGATTGTTTGTTTGTTTGTTGTTGAGTTTTATGAGTTCTTTGTATATTTTGGATATTAGGCCCTTATCTGAGCTGTTGCTTGAAAATATCATTTCCCATTTAGTTGGCTTTCTGTTTATTTTGTTATCAGTTTCCCTTGCTGAGCAAAAACTTCTTAGTCTGATGTAGTCCCATTCATTAATTTTTGCCTTCACTTCTCTTGCCATTGGAGTCAAATTCATAAAATGCTCTTTAAAACCCAGGTCCATGAGTTGAGTACCTATGTCTTCTTCTATGTACTTAATTGTTTCAGGTCTTATGTTTAGATCTTTGATCCATTTTGAGTTAATTTTTGTACAGGGGGAGAGACTGTAGTCCAGTTTCATTCTTTTGCATGTGGCTTTCCAGTTTTCCCAGCACCATTTATTGAAGAGGCTTTCTTTTCTCCATTGTGTGTTGTTGGCCCCTTTATCAAAAATTATTTGACTATATATATGTGGTTTTATTTCTGGACTTTCTATTCTGTTCCATTGGTCTGAGTGTCTATTTTTCTGCCAATACCATGCTGTTTTGATTGTCGTGGCCCTATAATAGAGTTTGAAGTCAGGTATTGTTATGCCCCCAGCTTCATTCTTTTTCTTTAGGATTGCTTTGGCTATTCGGGGTTTTTTATAGTTCCATATAAATCTGATGATTTTTTGCTCTATTTCTTTAAAAAATGTCATTGGAATTTTGATGGGAATTGCATTAAATTTGTATATTGCTTTGGGTAATATAGCCATCTTGATTATATTTATTCTTCCTAGCCAAGAACAAGGTATATTCTTCCATCTCATTATATCTTTTTCGATTTCCCTTAACAATGGTTTATAGTTTTCATTATATAAGTCCTTTACATTCTTTGTTATGTTTATTCCTAAGTATTTTATTTTTTTTGTTGCAATCGTGAAGGGGATTATTCTTTTGAGTTCCTTCTCAGTTGTTTCATTGTTGGCATATAGAAAGGCTATTGACTTCTGTATGTTAATTTGGTATCCTGCGACCTTACTGTATTGGCTTATTGTTTCTAGTAGTCTTTTTGTGGATTCTTTGGGGTTTTCGATGTATAGGATCATATCATCTGCAAAAAGTGATACCTTTACTTCTTCTTTTCCGATATGGATGCCTTTTATTTCTTTGTCTTGTCTGATTGCTCTGGCTAGAACCTCTAGTACCACATTAAATAAGAGTGGAGAGAGTGGACAACCCTGTCTTGTTCCTGATTTAAGGGGGAAAGCCTTCAGTTTAGTGCCATTTAATATGATGTTAGCTGATGGTTTATCATATATGGCCTTTATCATGTTGAGATATTTTCCTTCTATACCCATTTTGTTGAGAGTCTTAAACATAAAATTGTGTTGTATTTTATCGAAAGCCTTTTCTGCGTCTATTGATAAGATCATGTGGTTTTTGTTCTTTGTTTTGTTGATATGGTGTATTACATTAACCGTTTTACGTATGTTGAACCATCCTTGAGATTCTGGGATGAATCCCACTTGATCATGATGTATTATTTTTTTAATATGTTGTTGTATTCGATTTGCTAGTATTTTGTTTAGTATTTTCGCATCTGTATTCATTAGAGATATTGGTCTGTAGTTTTCTTTTTTTGTGCCATCCTTGCCAGGTTTTGGTATGAGGGTTATGTTGGCCTCATAAAATGTGTTTGGAAGTATTGCTTCTTCTTCAATTTTTTGGAAGACTTTGAGTAGAATAGGAACCAAGTCTTCTTTGAATGTTTGATAAAATTCGCTGGTATAGCCGTCAGGGCCTGGACTTTTATTTTTGGGGAGGTTTTTAATGGTTTTTTCTATTTCTTCTCTACTGATGGGTCTGTTTAGGCTTTCTGCTTCTTCTTGACTCAGTCTAGGAAGGTTGTATTGTTCTAGGAATTTATCCATTTCTTCTAGGTTGTTGAATTTAGTGGCATAAAGTTTTTCATAGTATTCTACAATAATTCTTTGTATAGCTACGGTGTCCGTGGTGATTTCTCCTCTTTCATTTTGGATTTTGTTTATATGAGTTCTTTCTCTTTTTTCCTTGGTAAGTCTTGCCAAGGGTTTGTCAATTTTGTTGATCTTTTCAAAGAACCAGCTCCTTGTTCTATTAATTTTTTCTATAGTTTTTCTGTTCTCTAATTCATTTATTTCTGCTCTGATTTTTATTATTTCCTTTCTTCGGCTGGTTTTGGGTTGTCTTTGTTCTTCTTTTTCTAGTTCCTTAAGGTGGGAAGTTAAGTGGTTCACTTGGGCTCTCTCTTGTTTGTTCATATATGCCTGAAGTGATATGAACTTCCCTCTTATCACTGCTTTTGCTGCATCCCATAAATTCTGATATGTCGTATTGTCATTTTCATTAGTCTGTATATATCTTTTGATCTCTGCACTTATTTCTTCTTTGACCCATTCATTTTTTAAAAGTATGTTGTTTAGTTTCCACATTTTTGTGGGATTTTTTTCCTCTTTTTTGCAGTTGAATTCTAGTTTCAAGGCTTTATGATCAGAAAATATGCTTGGTACAACTTCAATTTTTCTGAATTTGCTGATATTGTTTTTGTGGCCCAACATATGGTCAATTCTTGAGAATGATCCATGTACACTGGAGAAAAATGTATACTCAGTCACTTTGGGATGAAATGTCCTGTAGATGTCTATCATATCCAGGTGCTCTAGTGTTTTGTTTAAGGCCACTATGTCTTTGTTGATTCTCTGTTTGGATGACCGATCTAGAACCGTCAGCGGTGTATTGAGGTCTCCAAGTATGATTGTATTTTTGTCAGTTTTTGTTTTAAGATCAATAAGTAGCTGTCTTATATATTTTGGTGCTCCTTGGTTTGGTGCATATATATTAAGAATTGTTATGTCTTCTTGATTCAGTGTCCCCTTAGCCATTATGAAATGGCCATTTTTGTCTCTAAGTACTTTTCCTCTGACCAGTATTTCAATGGGAACTATGCTCCTCTCACTGACCACCAATGAAAGAGGTGCCTCTTCCAGAAGTGCAGCGGGGGCTGGATAAATGGCCTCGGGGGGCCGCATGCGGCCCGCGGGCCGTAGTTTGGGCACCCCTGGTCTATTCTTCTCGCCAATACCTTTCTTAACTCTTAACCAGAGGTGTGCCCTCTGGAAGCTCATTAGGAGAAGAGTGATGGGGGGACAAGAAGACTGCACATGATAAACCCACTCTACCATCCCCACCTTCTTTGCCTTCTTCCTTTCTCCACAGCCTAGGAATGTTTAGGCATCTCAACCTGGTGAAATGCTACCCACTGCTGACTGAGCCCAAGCACCAGTCAAGTAATCGAGGGAACTGTTGAAGCCATGCTCAAGCTAACACACTCTATCCGGGTTCTTGGTAAGAAGACTCATACCGATAAATCTGGCTCAATCTGAATGAAGTGTACTCGTAGCAGTATGTTCCATCCTCCTTAGTTAGGCTACTTTTCTTAGAATTCAACCCAGTGCAGTATTCCAGGTTGCTGCTGACAGAATTAGCTTGCTACCTGGCATGCCAATCATCCCTGTGAAAGGCTAGGATCTGACCCAGTTATGGACTTGAAGGGATTTGGAGGCACACAGGTAGAGATCATAAGGAAAATAATATTTTCTGTTATCCTGTAGAACCTATGTAGTTTTTATTTTAACACTTGGCAATTCATACTGATTTTAGCACCTGGCGATCTCTTGAATCGGTATTTTTTCACTGACACAACCACCACCCCAATCTAAGCTACCGCAATCACTTAACCCCGCACGCTGCCGTTGCCTCCTAATCCTTCTGAAAATGCAAATGTTACAATGTTACAGAACATTCAGCCGAGGAAACTGTATTTACAACAAGAAGACCTTCAATGGTTATTAACAGACTTATTTTTTTGAGAAACCAGGCTTTTAGATAGGTGGAGAATGAAAGAGGGGGGAGTGGAGAGGAGCAGCAGGTAGGTCAGTTGCAAGTCAAGGAGACAGGACAGTGCTGGGACTAGTTAGCACTAGAGACGTCAAAGAACGGGGCGGGGCCGGGCGCTTAGAGGGAGGAGTCAACGATAATAACGTATTTTCAACTGTGTCATTTACCTGAAAAGGAGAGATGGTCACCTCCAACAGAGAAGGGATCTGGATGTATGCATGAATTTTGAATGAAATCAATATACACACGATATTTAATGCAGTGCTACTCAAATGTGTGATCCACGGGCGGGCAGCTACTGAGCTGCTAACTCTTTCTCGCCAGTCCCTGACGAGAATACTGAAACTGAGAGTGAGCATTTAGCATCTTTTATTGCAACTGTGCAGAATGTTTTTTTATCTCGTGAATATAATTTTAAAACTCGGGCTTTTATTTTGTATGGCTTTTTAAATTATTTTTTTTTAAGAATTATTTTCTGTGAAATTTTATACATGTATCAGACTGGTAGATTAGAAATTTCAAACAGAAAAAGAAAAATGATTTACCCTTCGCCATAGGTAAGAAAGCACTGACTTACAGCTATGATAATGGATACAATCACTTGAAGAGAGAAATCTACAGAAAAAATTCTAATTTAAGGACTAGGTACGATTTAGAGCTCTATTCCATGTTGCCCTCATCAGCTTATGGTATCATAAAAATTGTATACCTTGGGAAGTAATTCCAAAGATCACTTTATTGTCCATTTCGCCTATACTATCAATAATAGATACTGAGCACTTTCCTGCCTGGCAGTTTTTTCCTGGATCATCTCAATCTTCAAAAAATCTCAGTAAAGCCAGCATTATTATCCCCGTGTTATGCATTTTAAAACTAAGGGTTAGGGAAGTTTAATAACATACCCATGTCACATAACTAGTAAGTCAGGGAGCTGGGATCTGAAGAGAAGTTAACCGATCCATGCCTCTGCTTTTGGTTAATGTAACATCCATATGTTGTCAACCTACTGATCAGGAAGTTTACATATTTTAACCAAAATATTTTATGTGAGGCTCTTTAAAAACTTCTGGGTAGATAAATGCCTTCCAGAACTACAAATTTGCTTATATCTTGATTATCAGGTAAGTTTCATACACAGGAGTCTCCCCTTAGCCATGTGGAAATGTTCTAAGACCCCCTAAAAAAAGCCTGAAACCACAGATAGTACCAAGCCTTATATACAGTGATATCACGGTTTTCATTGATAATCCATCCGAAAACAATCGGCAAAATCTGAAACCGACGATAACCGAAATCAACAAAAACCGAGCCATTACTGTATACTCGGTTTTTCCCTATACATTCATACGCACCTAACAGTGACTAACACTGAATGAGGATGAGAAGCTGGGCACTCCTAGGCTGTGGAGGAAGAAGGAAGGCATAGGAAGACGGCAATGGTAGAGAAGATTTATCATGTACAGCAGTGGTCCCCAACCTTTTCTGGGCCACGGACCGGTTTAATGTCAGAAAATATTTTCACGGACTGGCCTTTAGGGTGGGACGGATAAATGTATCACGTGACTGAGACAAGCATCAAGAGTGAGTCTTAGAAGGATGTAACAGAGGGAATCTGGTCATTTTTTAAAAATAAAACATCGGCCTGACCAAGCGGTGGCGCAGTGGATAGAGCGTCGGACTGGGATGCGGAGACCCCGAGGTTGCCAGCTTGAGCACGGGCTCAACTGGTTTGAGCAAAAAGCCTAGCAGCTTGAACCCAAGGTCGCTGGGTCCAACAAGGGGTTACTCGGTCTGCTGAAGGCCCACGGTCAAGGCGCATATGAGAAAGCACTCAATGAATAACTAAGGTGTTGCAACGCACAATGAAAAACTAATGATTGATGCTTCTCATCTCTCTCCGTTCCTGTCTGTCTGTCCCTGTCTATCCCTCTCTCTGACTCTCTGTCTCTGTAAAAAATAAATAAATAAATAAATAAATAAATAAAACATCGTTCAGACTTAAATATAAATAAAAACAGAAATAATGTAAATATTTATTCTTTCTCTGCGGACCGGTAACGGTGCGTGGCCCGGGGCTTGGAGACCACTGATGTACAGCCTTCTTACCCCCTAATCACTCTGCTCTCGAGACACACATAATAGAACAATTATAACAATATAATATACTACAAAAAAAAGCTTATGTCAATGTGCTCTCTCGCAGAATAATCTTATTGTACTGTACTCATCCTGTTTTTTTCTTGCAATAACGTGAGATAATAAAATGTTGAAACTATTCCTGAATCTGTGAAAACCCCTCCTGCAGTAAATGACTTTGTGTGACCTGTTTCCGGGGATCTCACGCTGAAGTCTGTGTGTAGGCTCAATGCTTTCTGGAATACCACATCACTGTCAATCAAAACATATTTTCTGCTCATGTCTTCCATCTACAAATTTAATGCCTTTTCCATTAAAGAAAACTGCTCAACTAAGCACTTTCCATGTATTGTGGCCTTAACTTTTATAGTTTGAAGTGCAACAGCAAAACTAGCACGAATTTCTTTTTTCTTCCTCATGGACAGAAGATTCATTCCTACTGTAGATCTTAGCAACTTCAGCATACAATATGTTTTTTTTGTATTGGATATTAAGTCAAGAACTTGCACCTTTTCACTTAAAGGTAGTACTTTATGGCTTCTCTTTGGCACACATGAATTGCCAGCATCGCTACTCTTGCACTTAGGCATCAGTATTGAGTAAAATAAGATTGTTGAATGGCTACTAAGTGACAAAGAGACAGAGAGTGTATACAGCATGCAGACGCTGGACAAAGGGATAACTGACATCCTAGGGTCCTGCAAGCGGAACTGTATGAGATTGCACCACACTACTCGAAAGGGCAAGCAATCTAGCCTGACCAGGTGGTGGCACAGTGGATAGAGCACAGGCCTGGAATGCAGAGGACTCAGGTTCGAAACTCCAAGGTCGCTGGCTTCAGCACAGGCTCATCCAGCTTGAACACGGGCTCACCAGCTTGAGCATGGAGTTGTTGGCTTGAGTGTGGGATCATAGACATGACCCCACAGTCACTGGCTTTCAGCCCAAGGTCGCTAGCTTGAGCAAGGGGTCACTTGCTCTGCTGGAGCCCCCCAGTCAAGGCACACATGAGAAAGCAATCAATGAACAACTAAGGAAAAGCAAAGAAGAATTGATGCTTCTCTTCTCTCTCCCTTCTTGTCTGTCTGTCCCTATCTGTCCCCTTCTCTGTCTCTCTCACTGTCTCTGTCACACAGAAAAAAATAAAAATTATAAAAAAAAAGAAGGACAAGCAATCTAAAACATATACATTTGTTTATTTCTGGAATTTCCCATTTAATATGTTCAGCTCTAAATTGAGCACAGGTAACTGAAACCATGGAAAGTGACACTACGGATAAATGGAAGACTGCAATATTGGCTTTAATCATTGTACTATTCTTATTACCTCCATCTAGCTAGTCAGTAATTGCCCAGGAACAAAAGAGGCATACCTAGAAACTAACATATTGCCTGGTAAATACTAAGCTAATGCCTGTTTCTGGAGAATTTAGAACTAAGAACCTAACTTTCCTTAGTAGAAAAATAGTTCACTCTATCCATCAATGCAGGCAACACAATAATGTGGTCACACTGATTCTTCAGCTAAATTGATTTTATTGAAGGTGTTTCATTATTGACTTGAGTCTTTTCCATGATGCTTCCAAAACAAGTGAAGCCAATTTTATCTCAGCTTGTCATCCTTGGAGAACTGATTTTAGAAAATATTTCTGCTAATTTTATTAGTTTTGTTTTAATCAAATACATATCCAAACATTGCATAGAATAGGCACGGCTTGGCTTAAGTTTCTAGAATTCATTTTCTAGCCCATAATAAACAATTAAAAATAAAAATTAGCCAATATATATTACAGTGCTTTTATTGAACTTATATCCTTTCTTGTCTTATCTCATACTTGAATTTGATTTTACCTGCAAGAAAATGTGATATTAAATAATACGGCTTTTTTCAATGTTTAATATCTGCCAAAGAGCATGCTGAATATGTCTTAAATACATCTTCCCACTACAGTTATTCTTTGAGACAACTCTAGTAAATAAGTCTTTTTTGACTCATTTTCACATATGAAGAAATTCAGGCCCAGTGGAATAGAGTCCCAAGGCACAGCCAAACTTCAGACCTCACCTCACCCCAATCTCCATGTGTACTTCCTCCCGTATGTAAAATGTACACAACTCCTTCTGTAATGACCACAGCTCCAAACAAGTTTGCTAACATAGATTTTCTTGCATTAATTGTCTACAGCAAATTATGAAAAAAATTTGTGGACATATAAGTATATATTAGAGGTTGAATTATATTAAGAAAAAATATGGCCAAATGAATGATTTTCTAATTGAAAACAGCAATCATGATTCAGGTGTGGTGAAATCCTGACATGTTCATTCTGTTTCACAGCCAAAGAGCCTCTAAGTTTTATCAGAAATGTGCTTTGGAGCAAGCAGGGCAACTGCTACTGGAACGCTCACATGACCACTATAGTATCTGTTTTAACATGGGACATTCTCACAATGTAAATACCACTAAGCTGAGATAAGTCCTTCTACAGCGAATTCTGCCATCTTAGACAAGCCACTCAAAACAGCAACAGCATAGACTGCTTTATTGTAAAATAGAGATAAAGGCACAAAATTAACCTTAGCTGAAAAATTTGAAAGAATTTAACTGGCACTGATATATTTTAATTCATTACTAGCACTAAAAGAAAAAAGAAAAACAGACACGTAATAAATTAAAAATAAGAAATTTGGATTTGTATTAAAAATTAAAAGACTGACTTCACTGAAAACATAGGTAAGTATGTTTTGATAATGAACCCCCACCCCCGCCGCCCACACACACAAACAAACACAAAGAAAGAAAGAAAAAGAAAGTGATAGATAGTATTGGGGGTAAAAAAGTAGACAGTCAATATAGCCAAAAACTCCATGCACTTTTTGATATTGCTTCTCAAATTGTGGTCCAAGAGCAACACCTGGGAACTTGTTTAAAATGCAAATTAACCAGCCCCACCCCAGACCTACTTCCTGCATCTGCATTTTAACAAGGCTCACAGGTAATCCAAAGGCAAGATTCCTGGCTCTCTGCATTGTTAGAGGGAAGGCAAACACCCTCAAAGACTCATCATCTCATATCCCCACCTTCAGTCTAGTTACTGCAGCCATTTCCCTCAACCAAGTTCTCCTCTGCCTAGTGCGCTTGTTAGAAGAGTGGAATAAATAAAGAGCAGTTAGAAGTGAAGGGGACTCCATCTGGTGCCCACGTAGTTCGTGATTGTATGTTTTTTTCTGTTTTGTGTTTTGTTTTGGCATTCAAGAGGACCAGCATTCTAAATGGGTGGGTAAATGCTTATCTTGAATTAACCGGCAAACACCATCATTTAAAGATGTGTAATAAGTTAGAGTATAACACTAAGTTATTATCAGCTATTATCACTTCTAATTGGCTGACAGGACTGAAAAATTAATTAGAGGTCGTAGTCCACAAACAGGAAAAAGGGAGACAAGATAAAAGGCTCAGTTACCACAAAAATATGGCTAATAGCCACTGAATGTCCCTTTGTCTCCAGAATTACCAGTTAGCTTTTGCTAAGATATACGGCTATTATGCTGTAGGGTCTCCACTCATCATCAATGCATTCATTCAAGAAACAAATCCATCCTTATGCAGTACACTCATGAACATCTACCACACATCTCTAACTCGCTAACTGCACTACATCACACTATACAGAAATATCACAATATAACACAAAGGAATCTAGTATAAATTATTTGTATTATTTCATCCCTTGTAAATTATGTATGTCTGCAGATTTCTGATGACTATGCAGGGAGAAAGATAAAAAAAAAAGTGGCTTAGAGTCTTGTCAAAAACATTATTAAAATGAATGCTTAATTGTTAGTATGACAGCTACTTGTTTCTGCTCAGTCCTGAGTTAGCACTGTATTTATTATTTCTTGTAAGAAAATCTAAAATGTAATAAATACTCTTAAAATCTTTTTTTTCTCAGATCTTACAAAACCTCACATACAATGTTATTTTTCTGCAAGAGAGTTTCATTATAATTATATCCAATTAAGCAAATAAATATTTTAACTATTCCTTTCCATGCTATCCCTTGAATGAATTCTCTCTGCCTATAACCACGCTTCTGTTTTGCTTGTCAGGAATCTTGGAATGCACAGTGGTCTCAGTGTTTCCAATTTGAAGGTAATAAATTTGGGGAGACTTGTACTATTTCTTTTTGCCTTGCACAGTACTAAAATGTAATGGCCCCACAAATCTACTACTCTCTCATTTCAATCATGTGGCTTTCATTGTTCAAAGTTATTACTCTATTAAGTGATCACTAGTCTGATGAGTGTACTAAGAAATTACATGAGTTTCTATTGTATTGTCTGACTGTTGGAAAGTGCATGCATGCGTGTGCGCACACACGCACACAAACACACATACCCACACAATTTTTTTCAAAATCTAAACACTAATTTTACCTAAAAGAATCCATCCCATACCCTAAAAACTAGAAAGAGTCTTAGGAAACTGGTATTGAGTGAATGTTGGTGTGCCTCCAAAGTTCCTGTTAAAACCCTAACCTTTGGTGTGTGATTAAGTTTAAGAGTAGACCCTCAGTGGCGATATAAAAAGAGATTGGAGAGAGCTTGCTCTCTCTCTCTCTCTCTCTCTCTCCCTCCCCTCCCTCTCTGCCAGGTGAAATATAAGGAAAAGACAGACATCTGCAAACCAGGAAGTGTGTTCTCACCAGACATTGGATCTGTCAGCGCCTTTCCAGCCTCCAGCACTGTGAGAAATTAATTTCTGCTGTTTAAGCCTCCCAATCTATGATATCGTGTTATAGTTCAAATTGAAAAAAGTTGAAATCAATTGACTGAACCAGTTAGTCACTGGACAGAGGTCCAGGCAACTAATTATTCAGCCAAGATCTCTCTCTCTCATTCACTGTCTTTCTCACTCTCACTTTTACATACACACACACAGACAGATACACAGGCAGACAGAAAGACAGAGAAGAGAGAGAGAATGCCACATTCTTGGCATTTAGAAAGTTAAAAAATAATAAAATTGAGCACAGAGCCAACAGAAGTCATAGAACACCCAACCTATTTGTGGCTCATCCATATTTTTACTATATTTCCGAGATAATAACTAAATCTTAATTTAAAAGAAACCTAAAATAAAATAAAATCACAACTAACAATACATTATGAAATCATCTCTTTGAGGCCATAAAATAATAAGTACCTAAAATTTTAGTACTATCACTGTATTTAAACCTGAATTTCCATTAGTTCAAAAAAAATGGTTGTGAATAATGTATAATAATCAGTAAGATTATATGTGCTTGAGAAATATTTCGTTCAACAAAATGTCTGATTTTTTAAGCCAAAAAAAAAAAAAGTAGTCAGATAGGGAATGAATCACGATGTGCTAGAGCCTCAGTTGTGTTTAAAAGTGTGGATTCTGTTTTAAGCTCTTCCCCTCCACTTAAGAAAGAGCAACTTTCACAATTCCCAAATGTCAACACAGATGGAAGTTGAGAGGAACAGCAATGAAATTTAAAATGCAAACTAGAACCCAGTAAACTACTCATCCTTTTTCCTTTTTTAACACTATGATGACTATTCCCAAAGAATAGAAAATCCCCATTTTCTCCGATGTTTGTACACAGATACCAGCACAATGAATGGGAAAACAGCTATTCCAACTTAAAGAAGACATGATCTGAAAGCCGGTTATACACACACAGACACACACATGCTATGTATGATATGTACAAATGTAGAATACATATTTATAGTATAATCAGAGTTCTAATTTTAATTGAGCCCTGGGTCTCCCTCTGTATACATTCCCTAGAATCTCTTGTAAACCTCAATATTATACAGGATGTTTCAAAATGCACCATAGTATAAAATATAATCCAGAAGTGGCTAATGATAAAAAGAACACAGGCTTTCTCTTACACGCCTCTGATTATCAGACTTTCCCCGTGAAGAACATACATCTCTCTAACGTATGTTATTATTCCTGAATTCAGGCCCAAGAGCAGCTTCAAAAGCCTTGATTTAGAATGCTATATTATCGCAAGCCAAAATCTAGCTTAATTCGTGATCATTTGGGATGGTAATCCAAGTAATCTTTTTCACTCAGTTTTAAAATACCACCTTAGAAAGGAAATGTTCTGTCTATTAAGTGAACTTGAGTATTTTTTATCAGTAACACAGTTTCTTATTCTAGTGTGAATACTGTTGTACAAAATCAAGCAAATTTTGTACATGACTAAAAGTTCAGGTGGAAACTTAAAATTCCACTCATTCAGGAAACCAAGTCTGGTTTACAATCTGTAAAATTAAGACAGATTTGAACCAAAGGGATGTCAACAAATAGAAGTAAATATCCTAACACTTGCTATGATATAAATACAAAAAAAAAAAAAAGACATTCCCACAAGAGCCATATGCTATAGAATTTTAATAGTGAAGGTGAATGAAGCCAGCCAAGACAGAAATCACTACTGGCCTGGCTGGAGAAAAAAAAAAAACAACATGTTGGGCCTGAGGCAAAGAAAGTTTTTTTAATGGAAGACTGTTCTGAAATAGAAAGCATTGTTAAACAGAATTGCCTGAGGACTGTTACAAAATGAAAAATTACACTAACTGCATTGGGAACAGCAACCTGATAAAAAGCACAATGCACAAATTACAATCTTCCTCATGAGCAGCATTAGACACAAGGTTAAGCTGCACGTGAGAGAGGTTTTTGCCCATCACAGCCCAAGACATGATAGAAGAATTACTTTCAAGCGTTTCTAGGGACCCTCCGACAACTATGGTAATAAATATTTCTATATTTCTATTACAGAACAAGCTGGACCAGACCCCCAGTCAATATCAACCCACAAAGCACCTCGTGAGTGCAAACCTCTAGTCTAAGCCCTACGTAAAATACCAAAAAGACAATAACGTGTTCCCTAAAGAGATTCTTCTCCTCTTAAATTCAAAACACGCCCCCAGCATCCCAGAGATGCTCCGTGAGGCGGCGCGTCCTGCGCAGCTGCAGTGTGGAGAAGAGCGTTCCACAGGAAGAATCTGACTCCCCGTCAGCTCAGGAGGCACAAACTTGTAGAGACGGTCATGTTTTTAATGAACAGTACAAGGGGTACCTATTACGCATGCACAGTGAGCAGGTACAAAATGAGTAAAACGTATAAACAGTGAAGAGAGAAAAGGAAAGCAAGTCATAAAGAAAAGTGCATGAAACACAAGCCACACCTGTTTGTGCGCGCACACATACACACACATATACACACACACAACACTGTTGAAAGTTTGAAGAGCGATCAAAGGGCAATGCCTTCAACCCCTCTTCTCTAAGAAGAGACCAACTCAGGAATAACGCAAGTCATAATGAGTCACTGCACACAAGATCCCAGGGACAATCAAGTTCGGAACAGCTGTTACTTGGCCTAAGCCAGAGCAAAGCTGGCACATGCTGAAAGGTCTAGGGCTCTTAGAGCACAAATAGCCACTTAGCCTCAGTCATTTTATCAAGAAGGACCAGATTTACTTTGGCTAACCAGTGTTGTGGGGGGTTTTATGTGTTTGTTTTTGTTTTTACTTTATGGGACAGATGCAATACAATTAGCATATGAAAATATGACATAAATAAGCATCATCTAAAGTCATGCCAAATAACTTGGGGAAAATGTGACTACCTAGTCAGCCCCAATGACTTAAGGATGTGGCATATCTCCATGTTTACACTTAAGACGGAATCCATTTCATTTTCTTCAAATATTAAAAAAGTCACACATTAATAACTGCTGACTCCCTTTGTCAGATGAAATCAAAATCTCTCTGAGTTACTTTCTTCTGTTCTCTGAACACATAGCTGAGCGAAATTTTCTCCCTCCTTCATCTTCCCTTTCAGTGTCCTTACAGGTCAGGTCATACCACCTCTTTCTCTAAAAGTTCCTCTTGCAAAATGCACTCCCATGTTTATGGCAACCTTGTTTACAATAGCCAAGATCTGGAAACAGCCCAAGTGTCCGTCAGTGGAAGAGTGGATTAAAAAGCTATATACACAATAGAATACTATGGGGCCATGAAAAAGAAGGAAATCATACCTTTTGCGACAACATGGATGGACCTGGAAACTATTATGGTGAGTAAAATAAGCCAGGCAGAGAAAGAAAAATATCATATGACCTCACTCATTTGAGAAAAATATCATATGACCTCACTCATTTGAGGAATCTAATAAACAATGTGAACTGAACAACGGAACAGAGGCAGAGGAGGGATCAAAGAGACCAGAGGGAAAGTGGTCAGAGGGAAAGTAGAAGAGAAGATGGGATCAAGGGAAAGAGATTAATGAAATTATATATACATAACACAACGTTATAGAGAGCAGAAAAGCAAATCCTGGAGGGAAGGGGGGAGGGGGGAGAGGGCAAGGGGGATGTGGAGGGGAACACGGGGGAGGGGCGATGCATTCGGGGAACACTAGAATCTATGTAAACACAATAAATTAAAATCAATTAAAAAAAACTTCCTCTTCCAGATACATAATCTAAACCAGCACTTTCTGTGGAGTGCGACATGTGGGTCCTGAGCCCCAAAATATGGCTGATCCCAACTGAGATGTGCAGAATACACATCCAAGTCCAGAGGCTTAGTGTGAAAAAAAAAAGTAAACTATTTCATCAGTGTTTTTTTTTATTACATGTTGTCATGATATTTTGAAAACACTGGGTTAGATTATAAAATTTCACTTTGTTTCTTTTTGCCTTTTTTTCATGTGGCTACTAGAGAATTTAAAATTACATATGTGGCTCAGATCATTCTTCCACTGGCGAGTACTGATCTAGGTGAAACACTGAGGGTGGGGTCTGGAGGAGGCAGCCAGCATTCATTTGCATTTCTGGGAAGGTGCCTACCGGTTCTCACCAAACTGTCCCCTGACTTATTCAGGAATAAGTGCCCTTAGTTTATTTAGGAATTGCCTCATTGCCTATAAAAATAGTTCAGTAATCTCTTCCAAAATGACCTCATCTGTTATAAAGAAACGTTCTGATATTTTATCAAATACCATTTATAAACTACCAGCCCTCCGTTCTTAAGACAGGGTTGCAATTCTTACACAAGCACATTTCTGCGACTGAACTATTTATGCAAGTAAACTTTTACTTACGAGCAACAAAAACTGTGTAAAGGCCACATAATAACTCTATTGTAGTTTTAATGAAGATAAATGTCTTAGCTATCATATTCTTTGATGTTAAAAAAAAAGACTTTTTCACTGTCTACATTCTTGAAGACTCAGTCCTCTATTTAAAGAGAAATCATGTTAAGAATTTAAGGCAATCCAAATAAGCTTCTTTGTGGTTTACACTCCCCTTTCCTAACCCAATAGAGTAGGCTTTCATTTGTCTCACTCTGAATTTTATGCAACAATGTTTACTTGTTCATCTCGCCAATTAGAGTTCAGATAGGAAGTCTACCTTACTCGTATTTGTCCTTTTACTACTACACAGCAAAATAGCTATGACAAAAAGAATGTTAAATGCAGGTACAAAGGCAAATTAACAAAAAGCCTATGATTCAGATATCCATGTACTTGCTGGAACACCGGTGTGAGAAATAATTCTATAAAGTCACCTTCTGTATGTTAGCCTAAAGAACCACATGTAGCCATAAAACACAAATGAAATTAAGAAAATACATTTTTGATAATAAACCCCCTTTACCTACAATAAGTAAAAAAGTCACTGCGACCTTTAAAAAAAAATCTCTAGTTAACTAAATTAGTATATGTGGATCACTTCTTCTAAAAAAAAAAAACAGAAACAAAAAAAACAACCAGGACACATATTTATAACATAAATATTTACAGAATAAAATTTGGTCCATTACTAAACTCAGTTCTGAACCGCGGCTAGGGACCAGGCCGTGCCTTGCTAGTGAAAATATTAAAATATTACCTGTGAAACAGCAACAACAGCGTCACCTGGGAGCTCCCTACAAACACATAGCTCAGACCCATGGAAAATGACATCTGCACAAACTGTAATAATAATTATTCCTCCTGTGATGATGATCATTTATTGTCAGTAAATTGGCAGAAGTTTTTTGATGTTAGCATCTCAAATTCAGTATGGTGAGTAATCACAGTAGAATAAACAAAACCTCAAAAGCTCCTCTTTACTTTTCTGTTTAAAGATGGGTTAATTTTTAAGTATCTCACTCATGTATTTTCTAAATTTTGCCAAATAAATGTACTAATACCTTTTACCTCTAAACAGCTAACTAATTTCTGTTTGGAAACTGATGTGCTCAGATCTCTAATATATTAACAGCAGAATGAATCTTGACAAATATCAAAGTAAATGTTAAGACTGAAATGAACCAATGGCTAATTTTAGATAGATAAAAAAATTAACATTACCTTAGGTTAGACTTAATAAAGTCATTGCTACAAATTAGAGTAAAACAAAAACTTTTTGAGACTTACTTATCATTTAAGTCAAGGAAACAGACAAAATAAATGAGCATTGTTTTTTTTAAGTAAATTTACTGGGATGACAAAGGTTAATAAGAAATGTTTCAATGTACAATTCTACGATGCTTCATCTGTATGTCGCACTGTGTGCCCGCCACCCAAAGTCAAATCTTCTTCCGTCGTCACCATATACTTGAGCCCATTTACCCTCCAGTGCTCCCTCCTACCCCGTCCTCTGGTAACCACCATACTGTGTCTGTGTCTATGAGTTTCTGTGTGTTTGTCTTGTTTGTTCACTTGTTATTTTCAGTTTTATAGTCCACATGTAGTGAAATCATATTGTTCTTAACATTTTCTGTCTGACTTGTTTCGCTTACCATAATAGTCTCAAGATCTCTGTTGTCTCAAAAAAGCAGTATTTCATCTTTTCTCCTGGTATCCCATTAGATAGGATGGGGCAAAAACAGGTTTACATTTTGAGTACTCGAAACACTATTTTCCATTCGAACAACTGTAAACCTACTTTTCCCCACCCTGTATATATGTTTAAAAGCAATATTATTTTTTTATTATTATTCTTTTTTTGTGACAGACACAGAGAGAGAAAGAGAGAGGAACAGATGGGAACAGACAGACATGAAGGGAGAGAGATGAGAAGCATCTGTTCTTCATTGCGGCACCTTAGTTGTTCATTGATTGCTTTCTCATATGTGCCCTGACCCCTTGCTCAAGCCAGGGACCTTGAGCTCAAGCCAGGGACCTTGGGCTTCAAGCCAGTGACCTTTGGGTTCAAGCCAGCAACCACGGGGTCATGTCTATGACCCCATGCTCAAGCCAGCAACCCTGCTCTCAAGCTGGTGAGCGCACACTCAAGCCGGAGGAGCCCGCGCTCAAGCTGGCGATCCTGGGGTTTCAAACCTGGGTCTTCTGCATCGCAGTCTGACACTCTATCCACTGTGCCACTGCTTCGTCTGGCTAAAAGCAATATTATTTATAATGTAGAACTGAAAAATATATGATACTGACAAATAAGTGACTTCTAACTGTAACATGAAATAAGAAACAACTAAAAAGTCAAATTAAAATTACAAATTTAATCTATACAGATTAACATCTACATATGTTTGTATGTAAATCAATAAAGTACTGTTAGGACATGAAAGAAAGAAATATAAAAATTAAAACCTGAAAAGCTAACGTGAGGTAACTGACTTGAGAATAAACTAGTGTATAGATCAGAAACTATTTCTCCCTGCTTCTTCAAGTTTTGAGGCTGCCTTATGATAATAGCCAAAAGTTAAAATAAAACCTTAGAAATAAGAAAACTGACAAGTTAATTAGTTCTCATGTCTTTCAATAATCTATAATACATATGAAAATGTCACTTCATATATTTCAGTGATCTGACTAAAGACTAATTTCTTTTTAGTCAGGTGTCTTCCCAATGCAAATCTATCAATTCATAATCTTAAAAAAGAAGTGATTAAACTTCCGGTAATTAAATGGATAATTCACAAGGACATAATGTACAGCATAATGACTAGCTAACACTGCTATGTGACATTTAGGAAAGTTTTTAAGAGTAAATACTCAGTTCTCATCAGAAGGATGACATTTTTCCCCCTTTTTTTCTTTTATATTTATTGTATCTCCATGAGAAGACAGATGTTAGCTAAACTTACTGAAAATATGTAAGTCAAACCATCGTCCGATACTCCCTAAATATACACAGTGATGTATGTCAATTATTTCTCAATAAATGTATCTTATTTAACCATAGCAAAAATAAATAAACATCAACCTAAATCTCAAACCGTATACAAAAATTATTTCAAAATAGATCATAGACTTAAATGTCAAACATAAACTTCTAGAAAAAAAAAACTGGAGGAAACCTTAGATCGTAGAGCTAACAAAGAACTCTTGTACAGGGCAACAAAAGCACAATCGGTACAACAACAAAATCAATAAACTGGACTTCATCAAAATTAAAAACTTTTGTTCTGTGGAAGGCCCTGTTTAGAAAATGAAAAGGCAAGCTATGGATTAGAAGAAAATACTTGCAGAGCTAGTGTCTGGCAAAGGATTGTACAAGAATATACAAAGAAGTCTTAAAATTGAAAGGTAAAAAAATAAATAAAAATAAAAAGTCCAGTTAAATTATGGACAAAAGGGCCCTGGCCAGTTGGCTCAGTGGTAGAATGTTGGTCCAGTGTGTGAAAGTCCTGGAGTTTAACTCTCAGCCAGAGCACACAGGAGAAGCGCCTATCTGCTTCTACTCCCTTCCCTCCCCACCTTCTCTCTTACTGTCTCTTCCACTATGGAAACCATGGCTAGAATGGTTGGAGCAAAGTTGGCCCTGGGCACTGAGAATGGCTCCGTCCTCTCCACCTCAGGCACTAAAATAGCTCAGTTGCCAAGCAATGGAGTTGCGGCCCAGCCAAGCAGAGCACTGCCTGGTAGGGACATACTGGGAGAATACTGGTCAGGGTGCATGCAGGAGTCTGTCTCTGCTTCCCTGCCTCTTACTTAAAAAAAAAAAAAAATGGACAAAAGACATGAACAGACATTTCACCAAAAAGGATACGTAGGTGGCAAATAACACTTTAAAATATTTTCAATAAAATTAGCTGTTAGAGAAAGGCAAATGAACATCATGATAATACATCACTACATACCTATTAGAACAGCTACCATTAAAAAACTGACGCCACAGCCTGACCTGTAGTGGTGCAGTAGATAAAGCGTCGACCTGGAAATGCTCAGGTCGTTGGTTCGAAGCCCTGGGCTTGCCTGGTCAAGCCACATATGGGAGTTGATGCTTCCTGCTCCTCCCCCCTTTCTCTATCTCTCTCTCTAGCTCGCTCTCCTCTCTAAAATGAATAAGTACAAAATATTAAAAATAAATAAAATACCTGGCGTGGTTTCTATTTAAAAAAAAAAACTGACACCACAAAATGCTGGCAAGAATGCAGATAAACTGGACCCCTCATACATTTCTGGTCAGGATGCAAATGGTACAGACACTATGAAAAATAGTTTGGCAATTTTTTTATAAAACTAAACATATACTTTCCATATAACCTATTAATCACACTTCTAGGCATTTCTCCCCCCAAAAGAAAACTCAGACATAATCATTCATATCTTAGTTTTTTATGGGAATATTTTTCAAAGCCAAAAATTAGAACGAATCCCAATGATCTTCAACAAGTGAATGGATAAACAAACTTGATACCTGTACAATGAAGTACTATTTAGTGACAAAAATGAACAAACTTGCTACAATCAACTTGGACAGATCTCAAGGGAACTCGGCTGAGTGAAAAATATATGATTGAATGTATATCACATCCAAAAAAAAAAAAGTCATACAGATGGTAAACAGATTAGAGATTTCCAAAGTTAGGGGTGGAGAGAGAGGGATAGTTTAAATATTAAAAAAATGAGGGGGTTCTTTTGGTGATGGGACAGTTATGAATCTTCATTTTGGTGGTGGTTAATAATATACACTGGTGATAAAACTGCAAAGAAGTATACAATCAAATAAGAGCATATAAAAACTAGTGAAATCTGAATGAGTTCCATAGATTATAGCAATGTCAATGGCCTGGTTTTGATACTGTAATATATAGAGTTAAGCAAGATATTACCACAGAGGCAAGACGGCCAAAGGGAACAGAAGCCTTCTCAGTACAATTTTTGCAATTTCCTGTGAGTTTAAAATTATTTCAAAATAATTTTTCTTTTAAAAATCCAATCTAACACAAACTTACAATTGTCTAAGTTCATGATGTATTTTAGTGTTCTCTAACAGTAGTGGGTACTCTGAACCCACTACAACAAAATCTAAGTTTTTATAACACTCTTGTTTCTCAGTACTCCCTGCTTCTGTGTTGTATTTGTGAGTAGACGTGTACCTAATATGCAAGGATAGTGTACAGTTTTCAATAAAGGGTACTTTATGGAAGAAAAGCAAAAAGAGATCAATTAGTTTCACTACAGTCCAATCACTAGCCAGGACAACTTAAAATAACAGAACAGCATTGCTAGCTGGAAAAACTGAAATGGTCAAGAGGATGAAAAACCTGTATCTGTTAAAATAAATAAATAAAAGTACCAAAGATAAGAGCTGAAAAATATGAGCTAGTTTTTGAACCTCTAGAATCTAGAATAACCAATCCTCTTGAGAGAAGACTGAAAAACAATTAAAAACAAAAGTATGGTAACTCAGACATTAGCTACTCATGATCTCCAAATAGTAGTAGAGAATGGTCATGGATAATACACCAATAACCTCTCAGAAAAGGAAAAAATACACCAATAACCTCTCAGAAAAGGAAAAAAAATATGAACCCAGAGCATCGATCTTCTATTCTGAGATGAAACACAAATTGTATTCTTCAACAAATTGTTCTTTATTTCTATTGAGGAAAACAAAATAGTAAACATGCTTATAATGACAAAATCCTCTATTGATATGAAAAGGCTGTGATAGGTATATTGTGAAGAACGACAGTTACACATCTTAAGCTTTAAGAAGAAGAGCACAGAAAAGTGCAAAGCTACAGCCCTCATAAGCTTGTGTGTCATCAGATAACAGAAAAGTGTTTTAAAAACCAGGCACACATTAACTGACATCTGCAGTTTACCTGTTCTTTCTAATCCAAACATTATATTCTCCAAATAACTTAATCAGATGGTTTTTTAATGAACCCAGAGGCCATAAGAAATTATTAGTGATTAATTTCCTCTCAAAACATTCCTATTTTTGAAGATCAATATATCTACGAAATTAAACAGAGAAGATGTGGAGCCAGGTGGCTGAGACCAGTTCAGCTCATTTTGAAACAAAGCAGCCAAAAGTCTCCAAGAAAAGAATCCCGGAAAATACAGTCAGGTCTAGTAAAAGGAAAGCCATGACCCAGAGGTTGGTGATACTGAGAGATGTAGCTGAACACAGACTTCTCTCAGGATGCTGAGAAACTACACCATGGTCTCACTAGACTTTTCATCTTTAGCCAGTTGTATTCTCTTCTTTGAAGCAAGAGAAAGAGCCCGGAGAAGCTGTGATAAGTGAGGCAAGAGGACATTTCCCAGGAAGCTGTGTGTGCAACGAAGCACTTGATTATGCAGGCTCACTTTCAGCTGAGGATGGCCATGGCACAGTCCCAGTCAATAATTTATGAAGCAAAAGAATTAGATGGAGTCTCCAGGAAAATTAACAGGTGTTCAGCTAAAATGAACGCAGTGTGCTAGGGCATGCTTCTAGATGCGCCCTCCCATCTTCTAAGCATAAGAATCAAGACCATAAACTAAAGACAGTAAAGCTGAAAGATAAAGAACAACGTCTATGCTAAGAACTAAAGAACTTGCCATTACTTTCTTCATGAAAACGCTAATCTCTTGTTTTCAATATCTCAGTTTGTAGGTCTGTCTGTAAATTGAGTTGGGTTTCTGTTCCTCCGACTTAAATGCGTAAGAGATTTCACAGTATGTCTGTAACAAAGTCATCTGTCTTAGGCAGTTATTCATAATTAAATATAACCTGTGGCTAGTTATTATTTATAGAAATGAAAATGAATTAGATTGATAATATTTTAACACATGATTTTATTAGTAAAAGAAATATTTAATTCACACTTGCTAAATATTTGCAAACCTCAAGGCCACCTGTATAAGAAGTATATTTGTAGACTTGGTTTCTGATTACCATATTTTACATTACAGACCTAGAGTACACACCCAAATATTGTGTCTCATTGTAATTTATTGTTCAATGGACCTACTAAAACACATATGAAGATTCCATTCCTTTGTATTATGCATCTCGTTGCAAAATCAAACATTTTGAAAATAACTGAACTCATCAAATGAAAAAAAAAAAAAAGAAAGCAAGTCATAGGCTTTAATTTTTTTTTCTTAACAGTTTATATGATCAGACTCCACTGCATAATGCTTTCAGTTTGCAAACTTTTAAGCTGCTGTTATGTATCTTTTCTTCTTCTTTTCAAAGTTATTCCTGCTATTAGTAAACTCAATATTACCATTCCTCCAACCACCTAGAGTTCGAGAAAGAAAATCCCCACAGCTGTTTGATGCCCAAGAATGTGAATGCTTAACACCTGGATGAAAGAAGAGAAAAAGACAGAAAAGGAAGATCAAGGGCAGAGTGATGTGGAGTTTCTGCAGGCTAGCATTTACCTCTCTCAATAAAAGGAGCTTCGTGCTCATTATATCCCAAGCTCATCTCGCCTTCAGCTCAGAGTAAACCAGCAATTGCCTTATCGTTTCCTCCAAATTAAGGAGCAAAGTTTAAACATATACTTCTCCTTCTCTATTAGATGATGATTAAAATAACCACCTCCTCACCTCATTCACAAAATTGCACTACTGGAAAAAAAAAAGGCACCCCCTAAAGTAAAGATGCCATCAACTAGCGAAATGAAGAGTGGAGGGAAATTACCAGTCACATTACTTATCTGATCGTCAATTTCAGAATACACCGTTTTTAAAAAGCTAAAAATAAGAAAATCTTCTGAAAATAATGTTCTAGTAAACATTTAAGATAGAAAGTTTGTTTGCTAATATTATCATCATCATTAAATGACTGTTAACTTGTTTATTGAGCATCTTGACGTGCATCCTAATCCTCAAAACACATACATGGTGAGTCCTATTCATATTTTGCAGAGGAAAAAAAAAAACTGAGGTTCATAGAGGTTGATTAGGTTTTTCTGTTGAACTCAAAACTATTTAGCACTCACAAAAGTTGAAATTCAAGTCTTAACTTGTTCTTGTACTTGGAATATCGTCATTCAGCAATAATTTTATTTATATTATTTATATAATTTATTTATATAATATAAATTTATATATATATATCTTTTTTCCATTTTACATGTGAAAAAACTATAAATTATTTCGATCATTTAAGCATCAAAACTCAATTGAGTTTTACAAGTTAGTCACCATAACATAATGTCAAGTAAATTGCAATGGAATTGTATAATAAATGACTGAATGTAGATGCGTAATAACATGTGTAAGGTGCAGGTCTACCTTCTGTCAGTGTACTGGATTCTTGTTAACCTAAACACACACGAAAAGAACAGGGCTGCTTTTGGATAAAACACAGAAGAACCCTGGTTCAAAGCAATGGTGAGTGAGTATGTGCTGATGAGAGGTATCACCACAGGAAAAGAAGCTACTCTTTGCTAAAAACTAAACTTACTTTAGAGTGAAAGGTATCTGGTAGCAGCAATTCTATCCAATTAAAATACTTTTATGTTTTGCTTTAATACCTATAGAGGTATAATTAAAGTGTAATACATGCTTTCAAATAATAGTAGCATAATGTAGTTCTCAGTCTAAAACTACAGCACATTTCACAGGGACTGTTGTTATTATCTCACTGACAAACTAGGGCCAGCTTGGTGGGAGAGGAACTGAATTCTCTAAAATGTTACCACATAAAGCAGCAATTTTCAACCTTTTCCATCTTATGGCACACAAAAACTAATTGCGAAAATTCTGAGGTGCACGCACGCACACACACACACACACACATACACACAAATACATGTTTTGCTGATATGACAAAAATATTTTGATACAATTTTCATTCCTTTACAAAAAAAAATAGTAGGTACCTACTGTTTTGCTTCAAAGTGACTTGTTAAAAAATCAGGGACCTATACTTGTATAATCGAGATTTCTGGTGCCAAGATTTAATCAATCAGACACAACCTTATTATGAGTCATGACCAATAGAAGCAACTCTGTTCTATGACCTATATATTTATGTTGGCCCATTGTCATTTTTCTATGTGGCAATCTAAAGGAAAAGGGGTCAGTCAGTGCCATGACTAAATGGTCAAGGTACTGCATGTTTTAAAAATTCTTGTGGCACACCAGTTAAAACTCGTTGACATAAAATGTCACTTCTCAGGAGGTAGTGCAGCAGATGCCAGATCCTAAATGAAACCAAAAGGCTCCGTCAAGTCATTTTAAGGCACTCTTAAAATGAGAAGAGGTCACAGCCCCTTGCCCAGCACTGTAGAGAATTCAGGAGTGGCCCCAGAGTGAGTACAGATCTCAGCGGCAAAGGGCAAATGAATCGACGGGTACCAAAGAGCTGGCTAACTGCACCTTGCAATATTTGTATTGTTCCCTGCCTTCCAGAAGCATTGACATTTGACTTCTTCAGGGACCACAACTTAGCCAAGCACTGCAAAAAAAAAAAAAAAAATAGTGTACCGTTCAGCTATGATATAAAACTACGGAGCTGTGAGAATCAATTTTTGGTGCAGCCTGACCTGTGGTGGCGCAGTGGATAAAGCGTAGACCTGGAAGGCTGAGGTTGCCGGTTTGAAACCTGCACTTGTCTGGTGAAGGCACATATGGGAGTTGATGCTTCCTGCTCCTCCCCCCTTTCTCTCTCTCTCTCTCTCCTCTCTAAACTGAATAAATTTAAAAAAATGAATAAATAAAAAAAATTTTGGTGTAGTTACTTATAACACCACATCTAAACTATTTTCCGATTCTGATTAGATACCAAAGTAAAAGCTATTTTTATTTCTAACAAACTAGAGACGTTCACTGTAATTATAATACGTAACACACTTGGGCTCACATAAAAACCTCTCCTCCCTTTGTTGGGCACTCAATTTGACCTGAGGCTCTCTCCAACTGCATTCCTTCAGTGATTAAACCTCTAGTCTCTGAGGAGTACAGAAGAATCTAATTAATAATGATATCTTGATTTTCTTGGGTTATCTTTAGCTATCTGAACATACATTCCCTTTCCTTAGACTGTCATAGAACCTTCTCGTAATTACTGCTTCTCTCTTTCCACCGATCCCAGCATCTCCAACATTATTAGCTTCAGGTTGACCTAAGACTCAACAGTATGAAAAAGAGAATGAGTCAGAAGACATTTATTCAAGTACTACACTGTTTCCTCTAAGCCAGGCCTGGTTCTACAGACTGAGAATACAACAGTGAGCAAACAAGAAAGGGCCCATCTGCAGAAGCAAACAATCTAGTGAAGGATACAAAAAAGCAGAAAGACAACGACATGGTAGTGAAGGTCACCCTAAGGATGAGGGTGTTTGAGATGGTAGACAAGCAGTAGGAAGAAGGCTTAAGAATGGGGAGAAGTTAGGGAAGTGTGTAATAAATCTCTAAGCCAGGGGTCCCCAAGCTTTTTACACAGGGGACCAGTTCACTGTCCCTCAAACCACTGGAGGGCTGGACTATAAAAAAATACTATGAACAAATAAATCCCTATGCACTCTGCACATCTTATTTTAAAGTAAAAAAACAAAACGGGAACAAATACAATATTTAAAATAAAGAACAAGTAAATTTTAATCAACAAACTGACCAGTATTTCAATGGAAACTATGGGCCTGCTTTTGGCTAATGAGATGGTCAATGTCCGGTTCCCTATTTGTCACTGCTAGCGTAACAAGTGATATGATGTGCTTCCAGAGCCGTGACACCTGCGTCCCGCGTCACCGGAAGTAGTACTACTGTACGTGAGTGACGCTGCGCTTTGCAGCACCACCATATACAGTGCTCTCACTGACCACCAATGAAAGAGGTGCCCCTTCCTGAAGTGCAGCGGGGGGCTGAATAAAGGGCCTCAGGGGGCCACATGCAGCCTGCAGGCCGTAGTTTGTGGATCCCTGCTCTAAGCTGTGCCTTCCAGGCCCAGCAGCATGTATGTAAACGTATAACATAGAAGCAGAAGAAAGAGCTATAAAAGCATAGCTGGACCTACACATAGAACAAAAGATGAGGCATCCAAGACAGGATAACATTCTGACACACTTCAACCTGATAATCCAGAAACATTTGCTAAATTCTATTTTATGGGATAGCGAAAAAATATTTTCTATTAAAAGTAAACAAAGGGTTCACTTAATTCATTTCTATAAAACTAAGAGAGTCACTTTTCTGATAAAGATCAGAAAATACTCTATTTCTTGATCTCTCTCACCTTTTATTCAGTGATATTTCTAGGCCCCTAACGTCTTGTGACCTACACAAAATGAGAAGTGAAAATCTTTGATATTTAGGAAAGAAACATCTATAAAATGAATATCATTTTTTTTTCATTCGTTCTAGTAATAGTTTAGTGTCCCTACAGAATGGCACCCCAGAAATCCCCTCCACCTCTCCACCTTCCATCTCCCCCTGATTAGATGGTGACACAGTGAAAGTGAGAATCCAAAGATGAGGCTAAAAATGTAGCTAGGGACCAGATAACTCAGTAGGTTGTAAGTCATGAGAATGTGTCTGTACTATACCTTAAGAGCCACGGGGAACTGTTGAGAAAATTTGAAAAGAGGAAACTATTATGAGGCTGTTTTTGTAATTTAGGCTAGAGATGCTAGTAACTTAAGATGAAAACAGTAGAAATGGAGTGGCAGCACATACTTGAAAAACAAGATCTAACTAACACTGACTACACCTGGAGATAAGAGAAAAGGAAGGGAAAGGAGTAATTAATGAAAACTCTTAAGTTTTAGACTTGAGTAGTTGATAGGTGAACATACCACACACACTGAGATAGGATATAGAGACAAACATGTTTGGTATAAAAACCCCATAAATTCAGTTTTATACATGTTGAGTGTTAAACGACATCATAATGAAGATACTTTTATGCCTGAGACCAGGAGAAAGATCTGGAGTAAAGACAGATGTGGGCAGCCTGACCTGTGGTGGTGCAGTGGATAAAGCATCAACCGACTGGGAATGCTGACGTCACTGATTCAAATCCCTGGGTTTGCGGCATCCAGGCGCATGTGAGAAGAACTACTAGGAGTTGATACTTCATGCTCCTCCCCCACCCTCTCCCTCTCCTCTCTCTAAAATCAACAAAATCGGCCCTGGTTGGTTGGCTCAGTGGTAGAGCATCGGCCTGGCGTGCAGAAGTCCCAGGTTCGATTCCCAGCCAGGGCACACAGGAGAAGCGCCCATCTGCTTCTTCACCCCTCCCCCTCTCCTTCCTCTCTGTCTCTCTCTTCCCCTCCCGAAGCCGAGGCTCCATTGGAGCAAAGATGGCCTGGGCGCTGGGGATGACTCCTCGGCCTCTGCCCCAGGCGCTAGAGTGGCTCTGGTCGCAATAGAGCGACGCCCCAGATGGGCAGAGCATCACCCCCTGGTGGGCGTGCCAGATGGATCCCGGGCGGGTCGGGCGCATGCGGGAGTCTGTCTGACTGCCTCCCCGTTTCCAGCTTCAGAAAAATCAAAAACAAAAAAAAAACAAAAAAAAAACACACTAAAATCAACAAAATCTTTAAAAGCGGGGGGGGGGGGGATATGGGCAGACTCAGTACACAGGTAAAATCTAAAATCTATGGGATAAATGAGAATGCTAGGAAAAGTATCTATATTAAGTAGGTACATATAAAACGACCTAGGGAAGGCCCTAAGAATCTCCTATATTAAATGGTCAGAAAGAGGCTGAGAAGGAACCAGAAGATACGTTGGTTGGGGAAGGATGATACAATTCACCAATGAGAAGAAACTGTCTCCCCCCTCACCATTCTTATATATTATTTGTACTCCAATTTTTCTTCAATCCTTAGTAAGCACAATTTGCACCTAAATGTTTGACTGGTTTATATTTGTGTTAGGTCAAAGGCACACTGCCCAGGTGAGCTGTTAGAAATAAACAGAAAATAGGAAAAGTAACCAGGGCCAAACTTTATGAAGGAGGACTATTTATTCTTCAAATGTCAACAGTAAAGTTACCGCTGCCAAATGCCAAATCACTACTTGATATGCCTAAATGGAACGTGTGTGTGGAAAACGGCAATTACTCAGAACCAAGGCCAGAAGTAGAATCCGGTCAAAGTGAGGCATAAGGGCTCATTGGACCAGCCTTGTTACCAAGAACACTAAATTGCCCCCATTTATGTATTCTGACCTTGGTCCTTCTCATTAGCTTTGACAAACCATGAAAGATGATCATATAATTGCTTCACTCCTAATGGAGTTCAAGTGAATTACGAGCAAGAAAAAAAAAAACACTTAACAAGGGATGTCTGTCTACTTGTAATCATTTTTTTTTAAAGGGGGACGATTGTCAACACAGACAAAATATTTCCACAACACTGATGAATGTCTTAAGTGTTATTTTACAGAACATAGTGCCATCATTAATAAGCACATCAAAAAAGTCTGACCACCATCGTTTGCTCTATTTTTTTTTTACTATTTTGAAATCAAATTCATTCTTGAACTATGAAAATTATGAACTGTTTCTTTGAGAGCAATAGTATACATACTGAAAGCAATTTCATAAGGCTGCTCCCCGCCTGACTTATATAAGGTCCCAATCATCTGATTAACAGAGCAACATCTCAAGGTGACTATTTGAAAAGGGCTCATTCATTAGGACACACAGCTCTGGAAAGAGATGTATTCAACTTTGTGTCCCTCTTGGATTCCTTAATGTGACAATGTCAGGTCATGAATTTTAGATATTTTTTTTCAACTCCTTTCCAACCATATTTCATTACCTCCAATGCTGCTTCTGGCCAAAAACTAGCTACATGTTCTCTGTTTCTTAAAATTTTGACTATGTATATTCTGCTGCCATAATTGTTTTTATCCTCAAGACATTCGCTGAGCGGCAGAAACCATTAAATCACAATGTGCTTACCTCACAAATGTAACTACTAGTATAACAACTACTATAACCTTAACCACTACACTTTTAAGTAGAGCTGACTACTAGCATTATTCTCCCAGCACCTTAATTGTCGTAAACCAATTCTGGTTATTGCTCCAACATAAGAAACAAGCTAAAACTAAAGCATCCTAACTCGGCCTCTGGAAGTTTGCCTTTCTCCCTCCCCAGGATGGCAATGCCAAACACGGAGAACGCGGCTGGCCGCTTCACTCCTCAGCGTTGGGAGAGAGAGAGGTTGACCATGACGGGGTTAACCTTCTCTGAGAGTGGGGAACATAAACTAGGAAAGCGCAAAAGCTGCCAGGAAGAACCCTGCTAGATAAAAAAATCACAGTATTTGCTATGAAATAAACTAGAAAAATTTTAAAGCGCAATCACACAGTCCGGGTGTGGCGCGCATGCTAAGTCACAGCCTCTCTCGGGCGCACGTCCCGGTCTGGAAATCTACGCGGCGATGCCGCCCTGCGCACCCGCGCCCGAGGACACCGGCACTGGGGGCCAAGGCGCGCACTCATAGGCGCAGACCCACTGACTGCAGGGGGGGAGGGGAGGAGTTAATTTAGCGCGTCTCGGTTTAGTTAGGAGGCCAGAGTTGTCAAACTAATGACAACTACCAGGGAAACCACAGGACTGTAATACCAGACGGAACCAGACGCCCACCTTCAGACGGTGCCACCCCCCCGCAAGATTGGGGGCGAGCCGGGGCGGGACAAAGGCGGGGCGAGCCTGGCGAGGGGCGGGGCCTGCCTGACTAGGGGCGGGGCGAACCCAGCGAGGGGCGGGGCCGGGCCGGCGAGGGCGGGGCCACGCGGCGAAAAGCCGAGGAGCCGAGGGGAGGCCCGAACCCCGACTCTACGCCTAGACGGCGGGCTGCCAACCCCGAGGATGGGGGGAGAGTCTGGCGGTACCTGCGCTGGAAGTCCGGGGCGAAGGGCCGCAGGTACGGGTCAGCCTCCAGCAGCCGGGCCAGCTCGGGCACGTCCGCCAGAGCAGAGGCCAGCGCCGCCTCCGAGCCGTCGGCCGGGGCCGCCATCTTCCGCCACAGCCCGAGCAGCCGAGGCCCGAGCGAGTCGAGTGGAGCCTGAGCGGGAACGGGCGCCGCTGGGGAAGGCGGCGGGGGCGGAGCCGCAGGACGCGGGGCGGCGGGGCGCCAGGCCCTTTATAGCCGGGCAGCGTCCGCCGGCGGGGAGGGGCCCGGTGCTGCCCGCCCTGCTGCCCCGGCGATGCCCGAGGACGCGGGCCGAGGGGACCTCACGCAGCCGCACCTGTGCAGACGCGGACGCAGTCTGGGTTCCGGGGCAGACTCTCCGCTTTTCTTCCTGAAACGACCCCCGCTGGCGGCGTCCCCTTCCAGTGCATATACGGTTCTCTTGTAAGGAAACTTTCTTCCCAAAGTCCGTAGAATTTGATTGTTAGCAACGTCCCAGTGCAGGAAACAGTCCGGGACAGACGTGGTGATAGCGTTGGGAAAGTTCTCACCTCCTAGCCGGAAGTGCAGCTTCTCCCTGCCTCGGGAATCGAACCAGAAGTCGCAGCCTCCTGGACTCGTCCACCCCAGTCCTGTGGTAACATCCTCAGGGTTGCCATAGGCTGAGAAACCAGGACAAGAACTTTTACTCCCTAAGCCTTGAAAAGGAAAAAAAAAAAAGTATTTTTCCTGATTATAGTTGTAACAAACTTAAAATCCAAAACAAGTGGAGACTAGCTTTGAAAATGGCCTGAGCAGACAAAACCAGTTTAGTCATCCAAAGAAAGCTTGCTGTAACAGCTTACATGGAAAGAGCAGCTTGACTTGTGTCATTCATTGTTTTGCTAGGCGTTTGGAAATCGTAAGCAAGACTTAAACTGGTCCCCAAGGTTGATATGAATGGTTTTGCTTAGGCTATTTCTGAACTTCTGACAGAACTATCCTAGATGAGAAACTCTGTAGGGAAGAGCCTTAAATTGAAATTCAGCTATGCCACTTATTAAGGAAGTGATGATGCAAGAAATTGCTCTCTCTTTTGGCTTAAAAATAATAGCTTCTTCCCCACTTGAAACTTTATATTCTTTCATTCCCATTAACTGACTTGCTTCTAGCTCGTTGGTCATATTTAAAGAATACAGAATTAGAGGCCCTGGCCAGTTGGCTCAGTTGGTTAAGAGTGTCCTCAGGAGGCGACAAGGTTGCAGATTCAGTCTCCAGTCAGGGCACACGGTGAAGCAACCAGTGAATGTATGACGGAGTGGAACAACAAAGGCATGTTTCCCTTCCTCTATTTGTCTCTAAAATAAAAATGAAGAAAATTCAGCCCTGGCCTGATGACTCGGTTGGCCGGAGCGTGGGCTCGGCGCGCGTAGGTTGCCAGTTTAATTCCCCAGTCAGGGTGCATACGGGAGCAGCTCAGTGTACCTTCCTCATTTGTAGAAGGAAGAGGGAATGTGGCAAACTCCATTGTCCTATTTTAGGAAATTGCCACAGCCACCCCAAACTTCAACAGCCACCACCCAGATCAGTCAACACCAATCAACATTGCATAGACCTTCCACCAGCAAAAAGATTATTACTAGCTGAAGGCTTGAATATTAGCAATTTTTAGCAATAGAGTATTTTTAAATTAAGGTATGTGCATGGTTGTGTTTAGACAATGCTATTGCACAATTAATAGTCTATAGTATAGTGCAAACATAACTTCACTATGTACAAAGAAACCAAAAAAAAAAAAAAATGCATATGACTCACTTGATTGCAATATTTGCGTTATTTTGGTGATCTGAAACCGAACCACAGTATCTCCAAGGGATACCTGTATAGATGAGTAGCCCTGCTTTCCATTTTCCCTTCCTTTCCCTGATCATAACTCCTCTTTCTTCATTGTCAAGTTCTTGAAAAATTATCCAGTTCACTATTTAACACACTGAGGCCTGGCTTCCGTTCCTACTGAAACTGACTCTTGGACAATGAGGGTTCAGGGCAGCGACCTTCCACATGGCTGAGTATTTTTATGTAACGACTCCCAAACATTTAACCACTAATAGCCTGCTGTTGACCAACAGTTTTACTGATAATGTAAACAGTCAACATGTATTTTGCATAGTGCATGTATTATGTACTGTATCCATGCACTACGGTAAGCTAGAGAAAAGTAAATGTTATTAAGAAAATCGACCTGACCTGTGGTGGCGCAGTGGATAAAGCGTCGACCTGGAAATGCTGAGGTCGCCGGTTCGAAACCCTGGGCTTGCCTGGTCAAGGCACATATGGGAGTTGATGCTTCCAGCTCCTCCCCCCTGTCTCTCTCTCCTTTCTCTCTCTCTCTCTCTCTCTCTCTCTCTCTCTCTCTCTCTCCTCTCTAAAAAAAAAAAAATGAAAAAATAAAAAAAAATTGTTTAAAAAAAAAAAGAAAATCATGCCCTGACCGGAGAGCTCAATTGAGTAGAGTGTCCTCCCAAATGCAGAGTTGCCAGTTCCAACCCCGGTCAGGACACATACAGGAACAGGTCGATGTTCTTCTCTCTCTCTCTCTCTCTCTCTCTCTCTTTCTTTCTTTCTCTCCCTTCCTCTCTCACTTAAATCAATAAATAAAAAATTTTAAAATAAAATCATATGGAAAATGCATTTACAATACTTACTGGAAAAAATCCATATATAAATGGACTTGCCCAATTCAAAGCCATATTTTTTAAGGGTCAACTGGATATTGAAACTTGTTTTCAAAACACTAAACCACCTAGTTATTAAACTCAGTGGGTGGTTTTTACTTCTTGTCCTGTCTAATCTCTGAAGATTTGGAACTGCTAGTCATATCTTTATCATCTATTGAGATAAAAAAAAGGAGGGAAGGTTGTGACAGAATTTGAAGTAATACACAAAGATGTGTAGCCAGTGAGATATGAGAGAAAAAAAAAGGGTCAGGAAGGTCCCTGGACAACAGTGAGAGCACAGCGGAGGCTGAATTGCAAAGAGCTGGAATAGTGTCACACGGCCCAACCATTAGCTTCTCTTTGACATTGCTTAATAGGCTGAGTGAGAACTCAATAAATAAATATTTGTATGGAGATTTCCAGAATGAGTTGAAGGTCAGTGGCGCTGATAAACTTGTGCTGGTGGCCTGTCACACAAATCACAAATGCTCAGCCATAGAATTTAGTTAGTATGAGATCTTTCTTCGTGATGGATATTGATTTAATGAGGAAAATGGTTGGCAGGAGGATAGTAATTTTTGGTCAGATAACAATGACTCTGAATCTAGACTGCCCAAGTTCTAATCAGAGCTCCTCAGTGCATAACCCTGGCGAGTTCCTTCATCTCCCTGTACCGTCATTTTCTTAGCTGCAAAGAGTGGTGAGGATTAAATAAGAATACGTAATCATTTAATGAGTTCATAGGATACTGCCTATCATAAAATAAACACTCTACAGTTAGTTGTTATTAATAAATAATACACTTGCTTTGAAAGGAAAGGTATGGCCTTTCCACCCCAATATCCCAAACACACTCAAATCTCTCCATATTAGTATTTAAACTTACACTATTCAGTGATTCTGAATATGAAATATATACTTAAACATGGAAACAAAACCTAAGAATGGGTAATTTTATTTGTTTTCCAAGTTAAATATTTGAATGTCTGTCTTCCATAAAGCACTATGTTGAAGCATCATTATGGTAAAAAAAAAAAAAAAACCCAAAACTCTGATATGATCCATTATGATATTCATAATATTAGATAATTCATAAATGAAAATTTAAACAATGAGAGCTCAAAATGCTACACAATTGTATTAAAATTATATTTTAAAGTTTAATCAAATGTTAAAACACTATTTCTTTCTCTCTTGCTCTTTCTCGCCTCGACCCCTCAGTCAGTTCTCCATTAAAATGTTCTAAAACTAGATAAGGCAATCATCATACAATTCTATCCATTTACCTAAATCATTGAATTACACCTTTAAAATAGCTGAATTTTATCTTGTGTAAATTATATCTTGTAAAGCTAGTTTTACAATTTTTCTTACATGACATTGTAACTTAGACTCTCTATTAGAAAGGTGAATCTAATGACTGACAAGTATTGGTATCCCAGTCTCTAAACTGATATCCACTTATTTCTGGATTAAATTCAATGGAATTGGCCAGTTAGACTTCCCCTGCCCCACCTGCCAAGCCTCTCAGACGATGCTGGAGAAAGCGACTGTCATTCTGCCTTCAGACACATTCACCCTCTAACCTCTATTTAGATGGCTAAGTGGTGAGTGTTCAATATGATGACAATTTTCATCACCTGGAAACCAGAGTGAGGCAAACAACTTTTTCCGGAGATGGTACTTAGTAGTTTGAAATGATAACGATTTTCAATTACTTTTTTTCATAGGCTGGATTAGAATCAGTGACCTAAAGGTGAAAGGCTAACTTCTGTGACAAATCACCTGGACATCTGGTCTTCTCCATCAGAACTTACATAATTTCCCTTTGTCTCAGACCTACCCAAACAAAATGGTCATTTTTGTTTCACTTAAAATTACAGGCTACCTTTATGCTTTTATGTTAACTGTAATGATTATTTTTATGTCTGAAATTTTCAGTATTTCTCAGTTGCTGCTATTGGAAAATTTAGCAAAATTTTAGGCACAAAATCTTGCATGAAAGGGTCAGATAGTTGATCTTATAATGGAGTTATTCTGAAGAAAAACTCTAGCTGTTCTTCAGAGTAATAACTAATAATAACAACATACTGTTTTTCACAGTCTAGGCACTGTTTTAACCATTGTATAGCAGTGTGTGTATGTTTGTGTGTAAAACCCTTAGTGAATCTTGTGATAAAGGCATATAGAGATGAAGAAAATTGCTTAGTAACGTAGCTAGTAGGAGTCCGTCAGAATTTGAATTGAGGTAAAACTATTTCAGTCTATACTTTTTAAAAACTATTTTATACTGCTTCTGTTAAAAATGAATACGGAGGTTAATATGGAAGGTTTATTTATTAGACTTTAAGGCAAAAACTTGGACAAACAAAATTTAAAATACTGCGCATCTGTCAACTTTACCCCAAGGAAACTCAGTTCCCTGGCAAACTTAAGTATCCCAAAACAAAGAGCCAGGAAATGGTCAAAAAACAAAAGGCATTTATCATATGACATTTAAGTCACAGCGCCCATGTATTACTGAAAGCCTAATGCAGTACTTACAAAAAGATGCCTCCAACTAGCATTACCTGTTACAGTAGCTTGAATAGTGGTTCCCAGAAAGATATGTCCATTTCCAAATTCTCAGAACCTGTGAATGTTACCTCATCTGGGTAAAGGGTCCTTCCAGATGTAATTAAATTAAGAATCTTCAGATGAGATCATCCTGGATTATCTGGGTTAGATACATGAAGAGGAGACAGACACAGAGAAGAGGGGGAGGCAATGTGATCAAGAAGGCAAAGATTGGAGTGATACCCACGAGTTAAGAATGCCATCAAGCAGCAGAAGCTGGAAGAAGCAATGAACAGGTTCTCCCTTAGAGCCCCCACATGAAACATGACCCTGCCAATGCTTTGATTTCAGACCAACCAGTTTATGGTAATTTGTTTGAGCAGCCTTAGAATACTACTATACCTGTTTAGTCTTTTAAAACTGATTCTCAGTGATTGCAGATTGGAAGTTACAAATCACATGACAGAAGAACTATTTTAGAACATTAATTGACTTACTTATATGCCATATAGTCAAGCAAAAGGGATTTGAACTAGTTAATAAGAATACTTGTAGTGGGTAGAACAATACTTGACAAAAGCAAAAAAAAAAATCATACACTAGAGAAAAATCCATGGTAACAGAGTTCAGACCTTAGTTTTCAGGTGGCTAGTAGCAAAAGCAAAGAAGGAGAAATATTGTATTTAATACTATGAACTTTGAATTGTCCCGTCTAGTTAGAAATGGCTCTATAAATAATAGATATTGAGAAACATTTTGAATCATGTACCAGGAAGTCAATTGTAAATAAACTACAATAAGTACAAATACTTTTCCAGATAGTTTCTTTCCTTTTCCTTCTTTTTTCTTTTTTCCTTTCTTTTCCCTTCCTTCCTTCCTTCCTTCCTTCCTTCCTTCCTTCCTTCCTTCCTTCCTTCCTTCCTTCCTTCTTTCCTTCCTTCCTTCCTTCCTTCCTTCCTTCCTTCCTTCCTTCCCTCCTCCCTCCCTCCCTCCTTTCATTCTTTCCTCCCTCCCTCCCTCCCTCTCTCTCTCTCTCTCTCTCTCTCTCTCTCCCCATCCCTCTCTCTCTCCCTTTCTACCTTCCCACCTTCTTTCTTTTTTTAATGGATAGTACTATAATGTTGTGCTTAAGGACACAACTCTTAGAGCCAGACTACTGGATTTGAATCTTAACTTTGCCACTCACTTGCCTTGTGATTATAGCAAGTCAATCTCTTTGTACCTCAGTTTTCCTTTCTGTAAAGTGCGAATGATAAAAAGTACCCATTTCATATTGAGAAGACTAAATGACAATACATGTAATGTACTTCGCATATAATAATCACTCAGTATGCCATTAGAGTTTATATTTCTGCAAAGGCAATAATGTTGCGAAGAAGAGTGAGATGTTTCATATAATGCTTTCCAATAATTTAAATTAATACAAAAGGAAGTAGGTGTTAAAGAGTTAAGGATAGTTAACATGCCCTCAGGAGAAAATAAGTGCTATTATGCCAGGGAAATCTGACCTGGACTCCCGTAGACACTGACACTGTCCTGAGGTTTTTCTAAAGGAATTCTCTAATCAGGGACAAGTGTATTCCACAGATCAATGCTAGCGAACAAATGTTTGTTACCAACACACACACAAAAATGCAGATATTGAGAAAAAGTGTTTAGATATTTTAATGTCAATTTGAGTAATTATATGTTTGAAAAATATAATCATAAAAAAATTGGAGCCTGTATTGGTATTCTTAAATATTTATTTCTCTAGAAAATTACTTTATTTTACAAGGCCATCAATACAAACTGATTGTAGGGGAAGATAAACGTTTTTTCTTTATCATTGATAGTTTGATAAGCTTTGCACTGGATAAAACCAGAATTCTTCTCAGAAATTATCTGTGCAAGTGCCACATGAGTACATATTAGACACTCTCAAATTCATATTTAGAAAAAAAAGAATAATAAAGTATTTTAGCAATAAAATTTATATTTTACATGTTTGAGGTTAGAGAAAAATTATTCAAGTAGATCTAACCTATTCAAATTGCACTGTGAGATGGCCATGCTAAATTATTTAAGAAGAAAATTAAAGACAAATTGTAAAGTATGGGGAACTTGGTTAGGAATGACCCTGTTATATATTCTTTAGGTCTAAATGTCTTTAGAGGCCCTGGTCGGTTGGCTCAGTGGTAGAGAATCAGCCTGGCATGTGAATGTCTCTAATTAGATTCCCAGTCAAGGCACACAGGAGAAGGGCCCATCTGCTTACCCACCCCTCTTCCTCCTCTCTCTCTCTCTCTCTCTCTCTCTCTCTCTCTCTCTCTCTCTCTCTTCCCATTCTGCAGCCATGGCTCTGTTGGAGCAAGTTGGCCCCTTCACTGAGAATGGCTCAATGGCCTCCAGCTCAGGCGCTAAGAAGAACTCAGTTGCTGAACAATGGAGCAAAGCCCCATATGGGCAGAGATTGCCCCCTAGTGGGCTTGCCAGGTGAATCCTGATCGGGCTGTGTGCAGGAGTCTGTCTCTCTGCCTCTCCTCCTCTCACTGAAAAAAAATAAAATAAAATAAAAATAATAAATGTTTTTAGAGCTGCAGAGATTTAGACCACTGACAGTAAAGAAGTAGGCACTCAAGGCTACAAAAATGCTCAGAGACTAAAGCAAAATAATGTAGGTACTTTAACCATAAACCCAGCCACACTCTATTCCTCTGTAGGCACTAAGTTCTAACCTTAATATGATCATTTTTCCTGTTTTGGATTTTGAACAGAGCTAAATTCTAGTCTCAGTTCTGATACTTATGAGCCATATGACCTTGAGTATGTCACTTTCAAAACCTCAGTTTCATCTTTTATAATATAGATATAGTAAAGCATGTATTGGAAACATATGACATTAAAATACGATAATATCGAAACCATCACAAAAAGGGTACTAGCCCAAGGCTATTCAATTAAGGTAGGAGGAAGCAGAGTTGTACTCTAATGGCTGAATCTAATAAAAATTACAGCAGCTAACCTTCCCCAACTCTGCCTTAACCTCAATAGAAAGACTTGGTGTAGTGCTTTAATTGCTTCACTCAAAGGACATAGAGCTCTGATAATATTGGGTGAGTTATAATGACAATGGATTATAATGGTTTAGAATACTGCTTCTGTAAAAATTAATGACAATCATCTTCAAAACGAACCTTTGCAACATTACAATTCTAAATTCCATATAGCATATAATTGAATTTTTTGCTCAAGAAAATTCTCTTTCAAACTACAATATTGGAGGAAAAATAAGAAGCTAACCTAACTTAACTTCAGAAAACATGGTTTTGACTGAATATTGTAAGGCTTAAAAATAAAATGAACTGTACATAAACACAATATTCTCTTTGGCAAATTTAATTTTTACAGGGGTATGGACTAGAAATCCTGAGACTGCTCTGCAAGTGTACTGGGGTTGGTTGAACAAATAAGAAAATAAGTTGTAGGTAATGGGAACCAGGTTTCTCCCTGTCAGTGATAACAGTTACACATAAGTGTGGGGGGGAGTGAAATAAACTGTGCAGTGCTGAATTAGAGTCAGAGACAGCAATATGAACTCGGGTACACACACACACACACAATTTTTTAAAAAGCATATACATGGGTTTGTATAATACATATATCTCTTAGTTCTGTCTGCTGAGAGAATACAGAAGCAGTGACAACAGGATTTTCACACCCATATCTTAGTTAATAAACACCATTCTCCCTTAAAAAGAACCAGGACTCTTTGAAGAAATGACTGATTCTAGGGCTGTGTAAGGAAAATGCAAGATGAGCCTAGAGCATTGTACAGTGCCAGAAAAAGTGAGAGAGTGTTTAAAAAGGAAGAAGAAGAAAATGGAGGTATCTCAAAGTAAAAATCATTTAAGCAACAGAATAAGTAGCAGTAGTATTGGATTCTTAGTAGTAATAGTATTGATAATTTAAAATAACAAAATAAATACCCATAAGTACATCCAAATATACATAACTGATTGAACAAATAAATAAATGGGGGAGAAAGAAATAATCTTCCTTCAGATAAATAATTTATGTAGGGCCTCCTCCCTCTGGGAAGTGGAGCTTAATTCTCTTCTACTGGAATGTGGGATGAACTCTAGTTACTAGCTTCCAAATAATGAAATGCAGAAGAGAGTCTGGCCTGTGGTGGCACAGTGGATAGGTCGTTGACCTGGAGCACTGAGGTTGCCGTTCAAAACTCTGGCTTGCTTGGTCAAGGCACATACAACAAGCAATGAACAACTAAAGTGAAGCAACTATACTTCTTGCTCCCTCTCACTTTGCTCTCTGTAAAATCAATAAATAATATCTTTAAAAAAACAAAAAATTTGAAAAACAGAAACTTTAGAGTGGAGAAACCTGACTCCACCTTCACCAAGTGGTCAAAGTTGATAGCTCCAATGATAAGCTATTATTCATATGATATGCCTTTTGATAGATGTTAGGAGAAGCACACTTCACCTCTGAAATATTCTTCTCAAAAATCCATTGAGCATTCCTAACTGTGAATAAATACCAGACAAAACCAAATCAAAATGTATTCTACAAAATGCCTGATCAATACGCTCAAAATTTTTCAAGGGTATAAACAGCAAGGAAAGAGTGGGAAACACAGACTGAAGAAGACTAGGATGTACTTCGACTAAAGGCGAAGTGGTGTCCTGCAATGAATTCTGAAATAGAAAAAGGTAAAATATTAGTAAAGTCTGCAGTTTGGTTAGTAGTATTATACCATTGTTAACGTTTCAGTTTTGATAAACGTCCTTATATAAGATGTTGGGTTGGCCCTGGCTGGTTGGCTCAGCGGTAGAGCATCGGCCTAGCGTGCGGAGGACCCGGGTTCGATTCCCGGCCAGGGCACACAGGAGAAGCGCCCATTTGCTTCTCCACCCCTCCGCCGCGCTTTCCTCTCTGTCTCTCTCTTCCCCTCCCGTAGCCAAGGCTCCATTGGAGCAAAGATGGCCCGGGCGCTGGGGATGGCTCTGTGGCCTCTGCCTCAGGCGCTAGAGTGGCTCTGGTCCCAACATGGCGACGCCCAGGATGGGCAGAGCATCGTCCCCTGGTGGGCAGAGCATCGCCCCATGGTGGGCGTGCCGGGTGGATCCCGGTCGGGCGCATGCGGGAGTCTGTCTGACTGTATCTCCGTTTCCAGCTTCAGAAAAATGCAAGATGTTGGGTCAAGGTCCCATATTTCCCCATGTATAGGATGCCCCCATGTATAAGATGCACCTTAATTTGGGGGCTGAAATTTGGGGAAAGAAGGTATTACATAAAGTTATTGAACTCAAGTTTTATTCATCATAAAATTCTTGCAACTACTCATCACTGTCTAAACTCCCATCCATGCGCTTGTCCTCATGTGTGATGACAAATCACTGTCTTCCTATGTTGTGTCATCCTCAGTTCCATCTATGGCATTGGAAATGCCACAACCACTGTATAAGACGCATCTGGTTTTTAGCCCCCAATTTTTTTTGAAAAAATATGAGTCTTATACACAGGGAAATACACTGTATGGGAACATGTACTCTCTCTGTAACTTTGCTATACATCTAAAATTATTCTAAAACAATTATTTTTAAACATAATATAAACTATGATAAAAGCTTAGTATTTGCTGACTTTGGGTTAAAAATACTTGCAGATTTCAAAAATAATTTTTTATCATTTAAATTTTTTTTCTAAAGAAAAAAATATTGCAGTATTTAATTTTCTCTTTTTTCCCCTTAATGATATTTACTGCTTGCACAACCTTAGTTAATGTAAATGTAAATATATGATGAGATTTTAACACTATCACAATTAATCAAAATTTTCAAACTCCTCTAGTGGAATTCAGTGTAATGGTTTTTCTGAGATTCTGTTAACTCTTTGAATTTAGAAGGCCGCTCCTTAGTTATCTGGTGGCATAGTGTTCTGAGAAATTTTAAAGAACTGCGACAAGTACCTAATTAATCCTTACAAAGTTGAGATAATCTGATTCATTAAAAGGACAATGTGTGCCTGGCACTAAACTAGAAATTTTTAATTACCATTTTGTACTTTACTGATAACTTGATTTTCAGTGAACAAAAGAAAAAAGTGACTGTCAAAGTAATGCACAAGAGGTTTGAAAGCAGAAAATTGCAGGAAATAGAAGAAATCTCAAGTAAATGACCAAGATTTTAAGAATTTATTTTTCTCATTTTGATATAATTTTCTGTAGATATTTGAATTTTAATAGGAATTCTTCACTTTATCTATCTTTCTAACTAGTTATATCATTTCATTTTAGTAACTAATATAATTTTTCCTAACACTGAATCATTTAAGCTACTGAACACTTTGGAATTGCTTTCTGATCTGAGTTAGTTCTTCCAGTCTTGGCTCCCATCTGTTTTTACTCAAATGTTTCTATCTTTCTAGAAATGTTTCTTATTTTTAAGATACTCTTTTCTTCTCTGTTCTTTTTATTAGCATTTATAATAATGCCTTTCTAGCTTTAAAAGACTCACAGTGTTCATACAGAATGCAGTGAAACCTAGGTTATTGCTATTGGTACTAATGAATTTTTTTAAATAATCTGTCTTTACATAAAATTAGCAATGCAGGGTAAACGATATCAACCCTACTTTTGAGAACTTCTTCAGAGATAATGAATCTTGCAGCTGTTTCTGCATATTCCATTCATGAACACCTCCTAAAGCAACTCGCATATAGGAAAGTTGCATTTCCTTGACCAACTATATTAAATTCTTTTATGAGAAGGTTTATCATTTCATCTAACTCAATATTCTATTAGATATATTGCACTTTTGGTCTAAAAAGCTGTTGGACAGAGAAAAGGTGACACTTTTGGGTGGGGGAATTCTTTAAGACCTAAGAATAGCTCCAATATAAAAGAATTTGTAGACGTTGGATCTGTGGTAGACATTTCTATGAAATTATCAACATTTAAAATGACATATCATCTTGCACTGCCTAAATTTCTTTTTCCCTTTCTCTTTTTTTAAGTGAACAATATGAGGTGTAAAATTTCATGCTCATTAAAATGATACTTCTTCAAAGTAGGGGAATAAAGTTTAAATTACACATGCATGTGTATGTAGAAAAAAATTTTGATTTAATATTTTATCATAAACTGAATTTTCTACAGAAATATTATGCATAGAGTTTCTTAATCTTCTTATGTTCCATCTTCATTATTAAGATCAGCTGGTACTTCAGCTTCAGGTCACATGAAGTAATAAGAATTGGATTTACTGTCCTGAATGAGACAACAACAATAAAAATACCAAGTCAGGCAACCAATGAGAGTGATCCCTGAGAGATGGAACACAAATGGGGTGAGCCTTGGAAATGCCCAAGCTAACAGTCAGGAGGGAATTCTGAAGCCACAGTGAAGGGGAGAGCACAAGCATAATCACCTGGTCTGAGGACGTGGAAGCTGAGGTCCATGAAGCCACAGTGAAGGGAAGAGCACAAGCACAATAACCTGGTCTGAGGACGTGGAAGCTGAGGTCCATGAAGCCACAGTGAAGGGAAGAGCACAGCACAATAACCTGGTCTGAGGACGTGGAAGCTGAGGTCCATGAAGCCACAGTGAAGGGAAGAGCACAAGCATAATCACCTGGTCTGAGGACGTGGAAGCCGAGGTCCAGAGAGAACACACAGGCTAGAATTCATACATCAAATGATAAAGGAGCGAATTGAACAAAGAAATCACCTAAATTCAAGGTGATTCAAGGTTGATGTTTCATGCTGAGTATCCCAGAGTACTGATTCATGTTTGCATTAAAGGGAACTTCCTAAGACTGTGAAAGAACCACCCTAAAGAATTAAAGGGAGCAGTGCTTAAGTTCACACAGAGCCAGGAAAAGTACCTGTTCCCTACAGCCAATTTAAAAACTTATCATTCCTGTACTGTTAGGTAGCACACTCAAGAAGGTCTTGTCTCCGTAGTGAGAGATAATTAATTCTATGCTGGGTACTTTTATGGAGCCATAAATTATAAGAGCAATACGCAAAAGAATCTGTTTCCATGTAACTTAACAGCATACGAGAATAAACCTTATGAATATTTATAGGAATAAGAAAACATCCCCTCAGCAAGTAAACTACACAAGTTCTGGCAGCCAGTCAAAGATTTGGAGACATGCGTGTAACAGCAGGTAAACAATACCCATATTGAGAAGAACAGTCAATCAATCAAACAGACTTGCAACTGATACACGCGTTAAAATTAGCAGACCCAAAGACGTAAATATAGTTGTTATACCTGGAACACGTGTGTCTAAAAAGTTAAGTAGAAACTTTGAGGATATGAAAAACACCCACATCAAACCACTAGAGATAAAAACTAAGATATCTGAAATGAAAATATAGGGTATTGAAGAAGAAATAGCCATAGAAATTATCCAGAATATAAAACAGAAGAAATAATTTTTTAAAATGCAAAGAACTCCAGCGAACTGTGGAACAACGTGAAGCAACCTTTTGTAGGTGACACTGGATCCCTAAAGTAGTAAAGAGAAAGGGACATCTAAATGGATAGGGGGCAAACGTCGGTTTACAGTTCTGTGTATAGAAAAAGACACAATAGATCTTTTAACTCCTTCACATACTTACAACTGTAAACCTACTTTTACCAACCATTGTAAAGGTGAAGACACAGTAGCAAAAATCTTCCAAATTTTATAAAGATTAAGCACCCGCATTGCAAGAAGCTCAATGAGCTTTAAGCACAGAAAATGTGAAAAGAATAAAAAACTCGCACAACACACTTCATAATGAAATTGCTTAACACCATCTAGAAAGGGAAATGTCTTAAAAGCAGTCAAAGGAAAAAGTGTACAGACAAACAAAAATAAGGAAGACAACAGAGTTCTCATTGGAAAAAAGTCAGACAGTGGAGCAACATTTTAAATATATGAAAGAAAAGGTCAACAACCTGGAGTTTAATATTCAGTTAGCATATTGTTAAAACATGAATGCACAAAAATGGTAGTTTAGACATGCAAAAAGCTGAAAGAACTCATTATGAGGAAACCTATAATACAAGAATTTAAAAGAAACTTGCCAGGCAGATGAAAAATGATACCAAGTGTAAATAAGCATTTAAAGTAATAAAGCGTACTACTAAATGTAATTATAGGCATAAGAATATAAGATCTCATTCTTATACCTTAAATTTCTTCAGAAGATAGTTGACTACTTCAACAAGATAATTGCAATGTTTCTGTATGTTTTAGAACATGTATAAATAAAATGAATAAAAAATAGTAGAAAGATTAGAAGTAGAAATGGAAGTGAACTAGTATAAAATCACTTGAAGGCTCATTGTGATATGTTAAAGATGTATACAATAAACCTTAATGCAGTCAGTAAAATACCAAAACAAAGAGGTGTAAATGATAGTCCAACAAAGAAGATAAAATGGAATCTCTAAAATTACTAAGGCAGAAAAAAGAGGAAAACAAGACAAAGAACAGAAAGACAAGAAAAAGACAAATATGATAGACTTAAACCTAGTCATATTGAAACTCAGATTAAATATGATATAATAGGTGCAGACATTCTAATTCAAAACAGATTGCCAAATTGGAGAAAACAAAAAGACCCAAGTCAATACTGCCTATAATAAATTCACTTTAATTCCATATATACAAAGGATATGACTACTAACACTATTTAAAAAAAATGTTGGAACAGCCACACTAATATCAGACAAAATATATTTGAAGATAAATCTATTACCAGGGACAAAGAAAACAATTTCACAAATTTCAAGGTATCTAGTTATAAAAAAGATAATAATTCTAAATCGTTTTTCATCTAATAACAGATTTTCAAAATACATAAAGCAAAAACTGATAGAACTGTCAGAAGATTTAGACAAACCCAGTATTATACTTGCATATTTGAATATCCTTCTCTGAATATATGAGAGACTAATGGAAATCAGTAACAGTATAGAATATTTTAACATTATTATTAACACACTTAACCTAATGGAAATTTCTATAACACTCTACCTAACAAAAGTAGAATGCACATTCTTCCAGGGCATATGGAAAATCTGCCAGTATACACAGTACTATGGACAACAAAATGTCTCGATGACTTTGAAATGATTCAAGTTAAAAAGACTATGCTCATGGAATTAAATAAAAAAAATGAGAGAAACATCTGGAAATGTTTCTGGAAAAATACCCAAATGTTTGATAATAAATAGCACATTTTAAAATAACAGATTAAAGAAGAGATCAAAATAGAATTATAAAATATTTATACCAAATGAAACTGAAAGCACAAAACAACAGATTTCTTGGCTGCCACTAAAGCAGTACTTAGGAGAAAATATATATAGCACTAAACACCTGTATTAGAGAAAAAGAAATGTTTTCCATCAGTGACTTGAGCTTCCACTTTAGAAATTAGAAAGAGAAAAGTTAACTAAATCAAAGTGAATAGCAGAAATTAAAAGGTCAGTAAAGAAGTCAATGAAATAGAAAACAAAAATTAATAGAGGAAATCGAATAAACCAAAACCTAATTCATTAACATTGATAAAATTGGTAATTTTTAGAAAATTAGTCTGACCAGGCAGTGGTGCAGTGGATAGAGCATCCAACTGGGGACCCAGGTTCGAAATCCCAAGGTCGCTGGCTTAAGCCTGGTATCATAAACATGATCCCATGGTCACTGGCTTGAGCCCAAGGTCGCTGGCTTGAGGCCAAAGGTCGCTGGCTTGAGCAAGGGGTCACTTGCTCTGCTGTAGCCTCCCCCCCATCAAGGCACATAGGAGAAACAATCACTGGACAACTAAGGAGCTGCAATGAAGAACTGATGCTTCTCATTTCTCTCCCTTCCTGTCTGTCTGTCTCTATCTGTTTCTCTCTCTCTCTGTCTATGTCAAAAAAAAAAAAGAAAGAAAGAAAAAAGAAAAGAAGCAGATCAATTCCAGCAATATATTATATATAAAGGATAACACATCACGAGCAAGAAGGGCCTACTCAAGGAATGTAAGGTTGGTTTAACATTTACAAATTATTCAATATAATTTATCATGTTAACACTCTAAAATAAAAAGTCATGTGATCATCTCTATAAAGAAAGAAAAAACATTTGACAAAATCCAACACCTGTTTCTGATAAAAATCCTTAGCAAAGTACAGAGATAAGGGAGCTAACTCAATCTGATAAAGACCATCTACAAACTTTTTTCAGCTAACACACTTGAAGGTGAAAGACTAAATGCTTCCCCTTGAAAACCAGGGACAAGACAGAGATATTTATCCGCATTACTTCCATTCAGTGTAGCACTGAGAGTTCTAGACAGTGCAAACAGGGAAGATAGTCATTCAAATTGAAAAGGAAAAAAAAAAACAACCTGTTGTATGTGAAAATGATGTGACTGTCTATATAGAAAATTGAATAAAAAATGCAAAAAATCAACTGAAATTAATAAGTGATTTTAGTGAAGTTCCATAATATAAGATCAAAACACAGAAATCAATTTTATTTTTGTAGACTATCAACTAGAGAGAAGGAATTAAAACTTTTTAAAGTTTAAACTACAATAACATCAAAATATGAAGTACTTAAGGATAAGTGTGACAATGATATGCAAAATCTGTTCTCTGAAACTTAGAAAATATTGCTTCAACAAAGAAAGGAACTCTTAAATAAATGTAAAGACACATCATTTTCGATGGCAGAAAAATCAATGTTAAGATGTCAATTCTGCCCATCTGATTCTAATATATAGAATCAATGCAATCACAATGACAATCTCAGCAGAGTTAATTTTTTTACAAATTGCTAAGTTGATTCTAAAAAGAAAAATTCATACGGATATGCAAAAGATTTGGGATATAAAAACAAATTTTTTTTTTTTTGGTATTTCTCTGAAGCTGGAAACGGGGAGAGACAGTCAGACAGACTCCCGCATGCGCCCGACTGGGATCCACCCCGCACACCCACCAGGGGGCGATGCTCTGCCCCTCCGGGGCGTGGCTCTGTCGCGACCAGAGCCACTCTAGTGCCTGGGGCAGAGGCCAAGGAGCTATCCCCAGCGCCCGGGCCATTTTTGCTCCAATGGAGCCTCGGCTGCGGGAGGGGAAGAGAGAGACAGAGAGGAAGGAGAGGGGGAGGGGTGGAGCAGATGGGCGCTTCTCCTGTGTGCCCTGACGCCAGGCCGACGCTCTACCACTGAGCCAACCGGCTAGGGCCGTAAAAACAAATTTTTAAAAGAAGAATAAATATGGAGGCTAATCCTACCAGATTTATAATACTGACTATAAAGTTATAGTTATAGACAATGTGGAACTGGGCCAAAGACAGATAAGTAGACTATTGGAACAGAATTGACAGTTCAGTAATAATCTCACACAAATGTGTGATTTTTGACAAAGGTTCAAAGCCAATTCACTGGAGAAAGGATAACCTTTCAATAAATAATGCCTGAAAAATTGGGTTTCCATATGCAAAGGAAATGAACTTTGATTCATACCTATCACCAAATACAAAAATCATCAAAAAAAATCATAGAACTAGATACAGTACTAAACTTAAAACTATAAAAATCATAGAAAAGATAATGTAAGATTAAACCCTTCAGACCGTGAGTTTAGGCAAATATTTTTTTATTCGAAGGCCAAAAGCATAGTTCATAAATAAACATGTGGATGAATTTAACTTAATAAAATTAAATATTTATGTTCTTTGAAAGATACTCTTAAGAGAATGAAATGATAAGACACAGGTTAGGAGAAAATATTTACAAAGTATTTACTTGATACAGGACTATATTCAGAATATATAAAGAAACTTCAAACCTTTCAATAGTAAAGTAACAACTTCTGAGCCCACTTTCTCCTCTGCTGCCTCCCGGACAGTACAGAGAGTGGTATGGAGCCATCCAATACCAACTAGGCTGCAGTAATAAGTGTATATAGGGACACTAGGCTGTGACACGTTAAAGCAGAAGGCATGCTGGAACCAGGAAGTAACACCTTTCTGGAGGTGGCAGAAAAGGCAATCCAGGATCACGTGTGATTGGGGAAAGTGTTCTAGTTAGAACATATAAATAGCTTTAGCCAGTAAAACGAGGCTGTTCAAGGCACAGGAACTGTAGGTTGCAGCGCATAGTCCTGGATGTGTGTGAGAAAGGGACACAGGTCCTGGATGTGTCTGAGGAAAGGAACTATTCAGGGGACATGGGAGGCTCCACATACAGAGGTACTGAGAAGTCACTGGAGGGCTCATCGTGGCTTGTGGCCAATCTGTGCGTTCATCAGCCTACGCCAGACTGTGCCTGCAGAGGGTTATGGTGTGTAGTTCTAGGGTATCAAGCAAGGTCTTGGCTGAGAGAAATTCCTTTAAGGACCGTATTCTGAAAGGAACTATAGTACTCCATGTAGTTTGGGATCAGGTTTGAAGTGTTAGAAAAGGTAGAAATAAACAAAACAAGAATATTTACAAATATGAAGGGAAGAGAAAGCTTCGAAACAGACTTCATTGAAAGTTATCAAGAAGTCAACAAGCAGACATTAAGAATTGATGATCAGATCATCGCTTATGACCTATAATAATGTGTATAGTACCAGCAGAGTGATGGGATAGGGACTGGATGCTGTGAAGACAAACTGGGCGAAGCAGTAACAATGTACGGGTGGTTGTTAAGTGTTTATAAGAACCTGAGCTCTGGAATCAGAATGTCCAGGTTTGAATACTGATTTTATCCTGTAAAACTGCTACAGCTTTGGGCAAATTGTTTAATCTTTTTGTCTGATCAAATGAGGTTAGTAAATAATAACTACATCATAAGTTGTAAAGACAAAATAAAAACGTTGTCACGTAAGTGTTTGATAAACATTATTAAAACCACACATCCATTTCGGAGCTTGGCTATGAAAGGCAGAAGATAAATAGATACGTATCTTTTTTTTTTTTCCAGTCACATCAATTATGGAGAAAAGTAAGGACCTATAGTACTATAATAACAGATATTTTATTCTAGATCAAAAAATTTTAAATTGAGATTAAAGTCCATTCATGTTCATTTCTTTTGGCCTTGACTTCTCGATCAGTTGAAGAGATTTCTCAGGAGCCCACTTTTGCAAGATTTCCAAGTGCTTCATCCAATAGCCAGCCCTGATGTTTCCAACCTTACCCTCTTCTGCCACATGGATGCCACTAATTCTCCTAATTGCTAGCTGCTAAAATGAGGGCATACAGAATAAAGGACATAAGAAGACTGAATTGTATTTATAAAAAATATAGTCTTAAGGAGACTATATCCACCCTCAAAACTACATTTATTTTTGGGATTATACTACTTTATGCTCTTCAGTCTCCTCAATTTTCAATTCTAGCAATAGAGCAAAGACAAAAAAAATAACATTCTCACAAACCCTTTCTGTAATCACAATAAATCTGACCAAGTAAAACAAAATAATCAAAGAAGTAAATTTTGTAAATTAATCAGTTAGTGAATTAAATTCTGGTAAGTTGTGTTCCCTGCCTGCTCTTGGGTGTCTTGAGATTCTTTTGAATCCTGTAAGAAATTTCTTTTTTATTTAAACTAGTTTAAGGTGATACTATCACTTTTTAAAATAAAAATCCCTTGCTCTTTAATGACTTATTTTTGCAAATTTGCCGGAAGGTACAATAAACAGTCATTGCTCAACTTTGCCCATCAATGCTCCTTGAACTTTGTCATTGGTGATGAACAGCAGAATCTATTTGCTTTCAAAAACACTTTGACTAACACAGCCACATATGGCTTCTCTCTCATAGGCATGGCAACGTGTTTCATATCTTCCCTTTCATTGTTGAACTTCTTAAATAAGTTTATATTTTATTATTACATTGCTCTCCTTTGTAGTTCTTTTCTAGTGGTTTCTGTTTGTACAACACTGGCAAAACTTGTCCTATTACAGTTGCCAATAAAATTCCAGTTTTCATCTAACTTGATTTTTCAGCACCATTTGGCACTATTGATCTTTATTATGGAAAATCCTCTGATTTTTTAATAAATAATTTTCTAGGTTTTCTTCCACTGATTAGGCTGTGTGTATTTGATCTCTTCTGCCACCTCTTTCTTGCCTGCTTGATCCCTAACGATCAGAGTTCTCTCGGAATTTCTTCCCTATTTCTGTTTTATGTTTTCCTCCAGTTTTTACTTTTTCCTGAAATGGTATTACCATGAATGCCATTCCTTAAGAGAGAAAACTGGTACTCGTACAATCATTCTAGATGGCTTCTTTCTCTTCATCACCCCTATAAATCTTAGAGTCTATCTTCAAATTGCTCTCAGTTTTATCCACTTTTCCCCAGCTCTACTGCCAATCACTCTGCTCTGATTCCCGGTATTATGGTCTCACCTGGACCACTACAATGCCCTTCTAATCGGTCTCTTGCATCCAATTAGTCCCTTGTCTAAATTGTTCTTTGCTTTCAGCTAGAGTGTTAAAATAAAATAAAAATAGAACAAACAAACAAAAATGAGTCAATTCTTGCTTAAGACCCTTTAATAGCTTTCCATTTCTTTTAGAATCAAGTCCAGACATCTTAAATGGCTTACAGGGCTTCCCACAGTGTGGATAATCCCCAATTATTATCTTCAACTTTATCCTTTATTTGATTTCTTCTTTATGTTTCATTCACATTCAGGTTTACTTTGGCTTTAGTAAGGAACTGTATATGAGTGCTCTGATCTATGGGCCCTCAAATAGACTATCTTTCTCTGAGCCTGGAAACCCTATCCCATTCCCATGTTCACCAGGTTAGTATGCACCCACATTTGATATTTCAAATAAGGTATCACCCCTTCACTCCTACCAAGCTCTTGGTTAGATCTTATAACATTTTTATTCTCTTTAATATCTATTATACACATAATTTGTTTTATGTCTATATTTGTTATTACATGATAAACTCTGTAAGGGCAAAAGTCAAATCTGTTTTATTGTTATTGTTACCAGAACAAGCTGAGATTTGTGTTGCCTGTCACCCTTTTAGCCAATTCATGAGAAAATAGAACAAAATAGGTATAAGTGGAGGTATAATTCAAGTTGTCAGTAGCTTGAGAAGGCAGAGGACTCAGGTCTGAAAAACTGCCTTAATAATCTTGGCTGACTAGTCAGTTTCTATATTTGGGGGGAGGCTAGTGATTTATTACTAAGCATACAGTTAGTCACGAAGTAGGATGCAGGTGGTCAGAATCTGGTAGGTAGGAATGTCCTCCAGGATGCTTGCTTGATGTGAGCAATGGCTGTAGAGATGTTCATTAACTTTGTCTCCAAGGTACTGGCATCTTAAGTCCTTGGGAACCCACCTGCAAACAGCTCCCTAAATTCCTTGAAAAGACATAAAGCAAAGATTATATTGTTTATAAGAAAGGCTATTACTTATATTGTTTATAAGACAGGCTATTTCTTCTTGCTTAGAATTATTACTAATGGACTCTTTACCCTTGACACTATGTCCCTAACATCTATCCCAGACCAGGCAAATAATAGATGCTAAAAAAATGTTAAATAAATGAATGAATGGGTTTATTCTGGATTTTACTGTGTAACTTTTTATAAACCATATTTTATTTTAGTATGATAATAAAATGATGTATTAATTTTTTAACTATATACTGTGGATAGGCAAGTGTCATTGTGTGCCTATATACTTATAGGACAGCCCACCTATCCCAAAATATCTTACCTTCTAGCTTTGTTCTCTTCCCTGCTATTTGTACTAAAACTGCCTTGCTTCTACCCACACTCATTTGAAATCCCTAATTATAGGATGAAAAACATTTACTGCCTTCTAAAAAGTCAGTGTTAAATGCATATCATTATTTTTCCCCGGGAGCAGATTCCCACTTCCTTTTCTTTGGCCAATGGGAAGGATTATTAGGTTTGTTAATTGCTAAACTTATCCCTGAAGATATGAGAGAAAGAACATGCACCCATTAGTAGGGACTGTGAAATTAACCCAAAATAATAGGGTACCCTGTGACATTTATGTTTGGGAAAACTAAGAAAGAAATTTTGATATCAGAAAAATGACACTGAAGAATAACTTACCTTCCATCACAATTTTGTAGAAGAATTAGCCTAAGTATCTTTAAAATTGATACGTATTTTGAAATAATCCTTTTAATCTCGGACAACAGAGTAGTGCCCATGAATTGGACCCATATGCCAGCTCTCTCTCATATCTTGTCACTGGTCAACTGAAGGCACAATAAATTTAATTAACTCCTCAGAAGTAAATGATGCCAGGTTGCATGACATAGATTGGAAAGAATTCAAGTACCGTCCTTAGACCGCTTTTTAAAATCAAGGCCAAATCAACAAAATTACTTGCACATCATTTTGACTTGAAAAAAGTGAAAGTCACATAAGTAAAATATAATGTGCTTGGGCGAGAGAGAAAATGTGTGATATGTAAAAGAACCAATATAATTTTTTTCTAGGTGAAAGAAATGTCCCTGACATTTCTTCAAGGTTTTTTTGGCATAACTTCAAGGTTTTTTTGGGTTTTTTTTTTTTGTCTTCTTGTTTGTTTTGCCAATATTTAGAACATTTTTGGCCCTGGCTGGTTAGCTCAGTGGTAGAGAATCAACCCAGTGGGTGGATGTCCTGGGTTCAATTTCTGGTCAGACACACAGGAGAAGTGACCCTCTGTTTCACTTTCCTTCCCCCTTCCCCCTTCCCCCTTTCCCCTTCCCCTCCCCTCCTCTTCTCTCTCTCTCTCTCTCTCTCTCTCTCTCTCTCTCTCTCTCTCTCCCTCCTACAGCCATGGCTTGATTGGTTTAAGCAAGTTGATCCCGGCACTGAGGATGGCTCTGTTGAGCCTCCCCTACAGGCAGTAAAGTAGATTGGTTGCAATCAGTGAACCCAGATGGGTAGAGCATCACCGCTAGATGAGGATTGCTGGGTGGATCCCAGTAGGGGCAATGCAGGAGTCTGTCTCTCTATCTCCCCTCATCTCACTTAAAAAAAACTTTTTTGGCCCTGGCCAGTTGGCTCAGCGGTAGAGCGTTGGCCTGGCGTGCGGGGGACCCGGGTTCGATTCCTGGCCAGAGCACATAGGAGAAGCACCCATTTGCTTCTCCCCCCTCCTTCCTCTCTGTCGCTCTCTTTCCCTCCTGCAGCCAAGGCTCCATTGGAGCAAAGATGGCCCGGGCGCTGGGGATGGCTCCTTGGCCTCTGCCCCAGGCGCTAGAGTGGCTCTGGTTGTGGCAGAGTGACCCCCCAGAGGGGCAGAGCATCACCTTCTGGTGGGCAAAGCGTCGCCCCCTGGTGGGCGTGCCGGGTGGATCCCGGTCAGGCGCATGCGGGAGTCTGTCTGACTGTCTCTCCCCGTTTCCAGCTTCAGAAAAATACAAAAAAAAAAAAAACAAAAAAAACTTTTTTATAAATATTTATATTAAATGCTAACATAATTCATTGAATTGGAAAATGCCAATCCTAAAAAAAAAAAAAAAAAAAAAAAGGGAGCCTGACCAGGCAGTGACGCAGTGGATGGAAAGTCGGACTGGGAAGCGGAGGACCCAGGTTCAAGACCTCGAGGTCACCAACTTGAGCATGGGCTCATTTGGCTTGAGCAAATCTCACTATCCTGAGCCCAAGGTCGCTGGTTCGAGCAAGGGGTTACTCAGTCTGCTGAAAGCCCGCAGTCAAGGCACATATGAGAAAGCAATCAATGAACAACTAAGGTGTCAAAACGAAAAACTGATGATTGATTCTTCTCATCTTTCTCTGTTCCTGTCTGCCTGTCCCTATCTATCCCTCTCTCTGACTCTATCTCTGTCCCTGTATTAAAAAAAAAAAAGTGAAGAAAACGTTAAAAAAAAAGTTTTCTTGCATGTTGCAGAAAGCTTCAGAGTAAGTCAGAGGATTGAAGAGCAAGGGGAAACCAGCTTATTCCTCCTTCCCAACCACATCGGATTAAGCTCTGGCCACAAGCTTTAAAAAGACTGTATTTGGGGGGCAGGACACCAAGCAGGGAGTGACTGTTCCGATTCTCCATTATCCCTAATGCTCCATTCTTGTTTCCAATGCATGAGACCCTCAAGGTCTGGTCCTCGGCCCCGCTGGGTGTGGCTGCTGACTGCGTGCTGGTGCTGACTTGGACTTTGAATCTGCTGAGTGCCTGTAGTTAATTTGCTTCTTTTTCTAACTAACTTTTTAAAAAAGTAGGATCATCCTGTAAAGAGACCACTTCAATGACCAGGTTAGTAGCACTTAACTTTTTATTTAGTTTTAACCCTCATTGTTTTCATGGGAAGAGTGAGCTGCTCTTCTCCCAGAATGTTTTAGTGAGAAGTGGGAGAAAGGATTTCGTCTCATTGGCATTTTTATTAAGTAGCATATGCTCTAAGTGGAGCCTTTAATTTACTTGCTGTCTCAGCTGATTTATTTGACCCGGTGAACCAAAGTTTAGCAATACTAGGAAATAAAACTTTTTGGGGAGCAATCAGCAGTTGCTATCCAATACAAGATTATTACTTTGTCTTCTTTTTAATCAAAATTCTTTTAATCCATAATACCTTGATATATATTTTTTCCTTTCCTTTATTTTATCAATAATAGCAAACAGGAAGATTTAAAATGCCCTAGACAGATGGAAATCATTAATTTCAAATCTGTAGGTATCAATAAAGAGATTAAGTAATGCCATTAAATTTGGTAGTTTGATGTTTTTAACAAAAACTTAGAAATGTCAAACAAAAATTATTGAATGAGTGGCTATATTTTAGAAATAAAGCAAGATCATTCATACTTTGTTTTTTTTTTAACTTAATTTTAATGGTAATTATTAGTCAAAAGCTTTTCTTTTGAAATAAGCTTATTTAGAATAGAATTTTTGTGACTCACTATGTTTTTGTAACTTGCTATGTTAACCTAATAGGGCCAAGTTTATCTTCAATGAACTTTTGGGACATTTTCTTTGGAATTCTGTAAACCAAACTGGACCTTTATATGTAGTACTCTTTCCACATTCATCTCCTGAATTTGTTGAGCTAATGTGTCAGCAGACCTATTCCTTAAGCTACTACTTGTCCATTTTTAAGGAGTAAATGTCCTTGGCCAGCTCTGTATGATACGAGACTAATGATTGGACTTTCCACCCTCTCACTGCTATGTCTGTAAACACAGCCCTTAATCTGCAGAGTCTGTTTTTGACAATTGAAAACATAAACATAACGGATTGTATAATGATGCACACAAATCAATTAAATTGATTGGAGCTTGCAACGTGGATGCATCGTTTAGTTTTGCAGACAGGTATCCTTAATCAGACAGTACAGAAGCTACCTTTGGTTCCCGGGGAAATTTTCTTCGAGGGCTGAAGCTCAAATCCACTTTAGCACTACATTCATTTTAATAGTCAGTGGTGGTGCTTAGAATCAAAAAGTGCTAACATTCAATTGTAATTTTCTCAGTAATTTTAAAGTGCTTTGTGATTTTTTTTTTTTTGCTTTTGAAAAGAGGAAAGAGATATATCAGAGCCGTCACAAATCTTTCATATCCCAATACCTTACTCCCCTTCCAATCCACAGATCTTTTATTACATTCTACTATGCCTCGGTAGGAAATGTGAATAGTCACTGAAGCTGGTTCTATGCCAGGGTTTGAAAGCCAATACTTTGAAAAGTGTATCCAGTGCATTTTAAATGAACACCAAATTCTCTGGCACTGAGAGAGCTAATATGAGACTATGACACAGTTAAATTTAGAGACATGGTTAAAAATGGTACCTGGGTTTTTATTTCAAGGTCATTTACAGGATGTTTTCTTAGTCCTGTGGGAGTCCATCCCTGTTGGATTCCATATGACATACGGGGGGAGTCTTATTTTTTTTCAGTCTTCAAAGAATTTTAAAGATATAAAGAAAGGATACTAATGTTTATTAAGTATTAACTATATTCCCGAGATTGTGCTAGATGTTTTTCTTTAAATCTAATTATTGAATGATAAGAATAATAATATGAGCTGATGTTTTTTGGACACTTATTAGGGGAATGTTTGCTAAGTAACTTTCATTCCTAGATTATACTTTTTTTTTCATCAAAAGTTTATGAGTTTTGCAAAGGAACAATTTACATTCCATAAATTGTTGAAAATAGCTGACACTTTTACTAAATGGCAGAGCAAGATTCTAACCTCTGCTTTTTTGTCTCCAAAGCCCGCATTCTTAAAAGAATGTCAGCAGAAAAGTTCTGAAATTAGACTGTCATAATGTTTTCATTTGTGAACTATTGATAATAATAATACTTACACTGGAGGATTGTGAAAGTCAACTTAGTGAATATATATAAGTTTTTATAATAATAGTGCCTGATACATGGTAAACATTCAAGAAACATTAGCTATTAATATTTTGTTTAATGATAAAAATAATTATAGGCTGTTTTATTCTGAAAGATAGAGCACTTTTTTTATATTTTAATCTTATTTTACTACTATAATATAAAGCACTAAAATAATTTTTAAAATCTCTTTTCATTCTAACTTCTCAATACTTTAAAATAGCAAAGTTTGACATTTTATCCAAAGTATTATTTAATTTAATATTTCTGGGATCCAAGACATATTATGTAAAATTAGCATATTACAGAGAAGGATATTTCAAAAGCAACATCCACTAAAAATTTTAATATTTGATCTGCAGAGCACTAGTTCACATTAAAAGTGTTTGTCATCTCATACAAGAAGATAAATTGAACATAGGCAATGTGTAAAACTAACAGTGTGTTTAGCTGTTTCAACCATGTGGATAATGTTCAGAGGTTTAGACACAGCTGTAATTTTTAAACCATTCTCCAAATCTTTTTCTTAATGGACCTGGTAGAATGTTCCTGTCCTTGAGTCTTTGTATGTTTCTCAAATTATTAGTGCACATTACCTGGTAGGAGCCAGTTAAGAGGCATTTTGGTCGGACACTTGTTATTAAAACAGCTGAGTTTTTCACAAAGCCTTGATGAAAACAACTTTTAAGGCTGAGATTATTCTCCGTTTAAGACGGTGATAACAATATGTAGTTCTTACTCCCATCTTCAGATCCTTCTTTCCCAGTGGGGCAGATTGCTGGCCAAGAACGATCACTTTTTTGCAGCAGTGTTTTTGTCACTGACATTACTCAGCCTTTCAAAATAGCAGTTTTATCCAAGCTTACAATTAGTAAAAGACTTTTGAAGTGCACAGAAACCTTGGGAAGGCATCCCAGCAAGAGGTAGCTCTTAAGAAGGCTTTTTTTTTTTTTTTTTACTCTGCTAGGCCAGAATAAGTGGCCTGTTGATACCACTTTTTAGTCATGATTGTGTTTCAAAGAGGTCAACACTTAAATGAGTTATTCAATAAGAGTTGCCTTTCGGACAGTAAGGTGGGTGCAGTAAGAACAGTGTGGAAACCATTAGTGTTGTTCACAAACTATTTCTGATCTCTGGCTACCTACTGGGATTTTCTTTCTGGATTTTATTTTTATTTGGCTTCCGCAGGTGAGGCCATGTGACTAGGTTTGGCCAAAGGAGTCATGAACAGAAAGAAGTAGCATGGATCACTTTGGGACTCGAGCATCTATGTAATTGCCGGAATGAAACCCTCATGAATTGTCTTGCCTGATGCCTCTGTGATAGGCACCATTTCAGAGAGTGGCTTGCGACACCCATCTTGACTCCAAATAAGACATGTGAAATTAATTTATTGAACAACTAAAATTGGAAGTAAAGTGATGAAATTTAGTTCCTTCATGGAAGGGCAGTCAGCGATTTTCTTCAGAATACGTGTTGCATTCTGATTAAAATTCTTCTGTTATGCTGCACAAATGAAGGAACAACCTATTTTTATTTTAAATGATTACACTGGATTCTGAAACTGAGCCTTCATGACTGGATGCAGATTTCAAACCATAGTACACATCTGTGCACTAATGCAAGTTCTTAAAACTTCATGCTGCAAGGTTGGATGAAAACATCAGTGACCATTAGCTGTTCATTGTTGCATGACAGAACAGATTGGCATTAGCTAATATTTCTATAATTTGTTCATATACAAATTTAAAAGCACATGTTAATTATAACACAAATGTTATGCTAAAACATTGAATCATTTCTAGTTTTGCCTGATAATTAAAACAAAAACCTGTATCTATAAACCTCCATTATTTTTATTACTCTATTCTTAAATAATCCATGTGTATAAGAAATGGTACCTCATATATGTTCAGTTATCAAGTATCTAGGATTTGGGAAAGTTAAAACAACATAGTACAGATTTATATAAAATAAAAACTTTATCATATGCTTTGAGTGGGATGAATTGTATTTTATTTATACATCATATCCAAATGTAACAAAAGAAGCAATTCAGAAAGGTCCAAGGTAATCAAACATGTATTACAATATTACTATGAAAAACATATAAAACGGAGATTTTATGTGCAAATAGTCATGAGTGATAACTTTAATTCATCTATTTTGAAACAATTTTGAGGTAGTTTATAATAAAAGCATAGGTGCAATAAATGTAAAACAATTATTCCAAAATTAAAATATAAAAGGAAAATTGTAAAATATGACGATGGGGGATATTGAACAGAAAAGGCTTTATCAACTAACTTCCACAGATTTCTTTACCTGAATAAAAAGCCTTGAATATCAGTCAATGGAGTGACAAACAAATGAATATTCATAGGCTTTAAGTTTAAAGAATATATTTGTTTATATGCATGTAGTTTTTTACAATTTTTATATTTTCCAAAAAATAAGTTAACCAACGAATTAGATTCCAATTGTAAAATGATAAGATTGTTTCTAAGGCATTAAGATATAATGATGAAGGAAAAGAGTAACAGTTTGGCATAAACCTTAGTTCCAAGCAGAAGCTGATTTGCAATGTGGATAATAATACCTAAACTTCAAAGCCCTTGAACTTGGTCAAGGCTCTTCCATAGTTCTGCACCTATTTTTATAGTCATAATTTTTAACTATTTTTTTCTGAAACAGGGCTCCCCACATTATATAATCCTAAGGTCCTGTAAAAAGTTTGAATTGGTTTCTATCTCCAAGTTTCTTGGCAGTCAAGGAAAAATGTAATTGAGCACACAATGTTCAGAGTTAAATAATAAGAACATTCCTAGTTTATCAAGAATATAGACCTTCCAGTCAAGATGGTGGCATAGGTAAACATGTTACTGAAATCCTCCCAAAACCACATCAAAATGACAACTCAACTACACAACAACCATCATTCAGAAGCACCTGGGATCTACCTGAAAGGAAGTGCTATAACTAGGTACTGTATTTACAGAAGAAGACACATCAAAACCAATTAGAGGGGCAGATACATGGAAAGGCTGGTCTCAAACTCACATGTGATGCTTGAAAACCAAAAGGGTCATCTCAGCTGTGGAAGTCCCCCCTGAGGTGCGAGAGGTCCCAGCCCTCCACCAGGCATCCCAGCCCAGGCTTCCAATGCCAGGAAGAGAAGTGCTCAGAGCTTCTGGCTGTAAACAGTAATGAGGACTGTGCCTGAGTGAGACGGAGGCGGTTCACTGCCCTGGCAGGTCCACTTCAAGGGTCTGCACATAGACTTACTCCGACTCATGCAGTCTGTGCCCCAGTACCAGGGCAACAGCTTGAAAGTCACCAGGGACATGTGGGGATGAACTGGATTGTCCGGTATCAGAGCAAGAACTGGGGGTGGAACAGCAGACAAAAGTGCTGGCAGAGGCCATTGGTCCCTTCTGAGACACCCTGCACCACAGCCAGCAGGCAGATTGGTTCTTTCTGAGACACCCTGCACCAGAGCCAGCAGGCAGGTGTCTTATCTGAGCCCCATGGACCTGGCTCCCACTGGTTGCCCTTCCTTGGGGAATACTTGAGACCCTGCCCTGTCCAACTTGCAGGACCAACCAAGCCATTTCCAGTGACTTTTATATTCAAATGGTATCTCTTGCCTCATTGTTTGGAATTTTCTAAAATCCCTCAAACAAGCAGCATCTAGCTTCTGCCTACCTCTTGCTAAGTGGCCCCCGGCCTGGCACTGGCAGCAGCCATCCCTGGTTCACAGCTTGGCCACTCCTGGCATCTCTAAGCCCAGCACAAGTAGCAGCCACCTGCACATCGCTCTATAGCTCATGTCAGGTGGACCCAGCAGGTTGGACCTAGTGAGATCCAAATCCCCACTGAAGCAAATCCTGTTCTATAGAGTTGACTTCTTCACAGCAACTCCTCTGCTGTAGTTACTACTTGTCTTTGTGGCTGATATGCCTGCAGGTCAGTACCTCCCAGTGATGCTGAAAGCATCCAAAGTTTAATTATAGCAGATCAGTATTCCACATAGTGGGGGTACCTGGGGCACCCAGCTCACATGACTGTCCCTACTCGACACATATTCCACAAGTCCCCTCAACCAAGTCTAGAGGATATAGCAGCTCTAACTAATACATAAAAACAAACATAAGGTAGCAACCAAAATGTGGAGACAAATAAGCATATCTCAAATGAAAGAACAGAATAAATCTCCAGAAAAAAATCTAAACAAAATGGAGGCAAAGTATCAGATACAGATTTCAAAGCAGTGGTAATAAGGATGCTCAAGGAACTTAGTGAGAATGTAGAAATCATATAAAAGAACCAGCCAAAAATGAAGAGTACACTAACTGAAATGAAGAATAATCCATAGGGAATCAACAGTAGATTAGATGAACCAAGAATCAATTCAATGATTAGGAATATAAGGAAGCAAAAGAGCACCCAACCAGAACAGCAAAATGGAGAAAGAATCCAAAATCATGAAGATAGTGTCATGTGCCTCTGAGACAACTTCAAACATACCAACATTTGCATCATGGGAATGCTGGAAGGAGAAGAGAGAGAGCGAGGCACTGAAAACCTATATGAAAAAGAATGACAGAAACCTTTCCTAACTTGATGAAGAGACATATAAGTTCAGAAAGTGTAGAGTCCCAAACAAGATGAACTCAAATAGGTCCACACCAAGACACATCATAATTAAAATGTGAAAGGTTTAAGACAAGAGAAAAGCAGTGAGTTACCTACAGGAAGTTCCTGTAAGACTGCTGGCTGATTTCTCAACAGAAACATTTCAAGCCAGAAGGGAGCGGAAAGCAATATTCAAAGTGATGCAAAGCAAGGGCCTACAACCAAAATTACCCTACCCAGCAAAACTATAATTTAGAATCTAAGGACAGATAAAGAGCTTCTCAGACAAGAAAAAGCTAAAGGAGTCATCACCACCAAAGCAGTATTAACATGAAAAGAAATGTTAAAGATAAAAAGATAAAAATGTGAACAATAAAATGGCAATAAATACATATCTATTAAAAATTGAATCTAAACCACAAAATAAATAAGTAGAACAGAACCAGACTTATAGATACAGAGAACATTTTGACAGTTGCCACACGGGAGGAAGATTGGAGGGATGAGTGAAAAAATAGAAGGAATTAAGAAGTGCAAATTGGTTTTTACAGAATAGTCATGGGGTTGTAAAGTACAGCATAGGGAACACAGTCAATAATATTCCAATAACTATATATGGCATCAGATGGGTACAAGACTTATCAGGATGATCATTTAGTAAGTTATATAATATCTAATTACTGGATGATACACTTGAAACTAATATTGTATGTCAACTGTAATTGAAAATATCTATTAAGAATTTAAAAAATAAACATTTTTCCAGTTTCTATACTCATAGAATAATTTGCTATTAAATACATTATGTGAGGACATGGAAACATACAATGTAGTGTAGTCCTCTGGAAATCATGTCACAATATGGCAATATATAAGAAAATGCAGCATTATTCTACCTACAGAGTTTCTTTGTATTCAGCAAAGATAAGCTGTTAAAGCATATTTCACATAATGTTCTTTTTACCAGATGGCACAAAGGGACTCTGGAGTCCAGTTTGGTGGAAAAGTTTGTTGCAGGTTGTGGGATAGAGAAGAATAATAGCAAAACTCAAGGGGGAGGAGAGAGAACGAGGAAACAGAGAGATGAGCTAAGCAACAAGAACACCGTGTGCAGACAGGCTATTAGTCAGCCACAGTAAAGTGGAAAGATGAAATGTTTTGTGGAAGTGCAAGATTCAACAACTTGTGTAGAATTTTTCACTGCCATCATGCATGAAATGAGAGCAATAAAATTAAAGCGTTATTAGTAATGAGAAAACTGGATTTTCAATGCAACTAACTAACAGGATGATATAAAGGTAATTGGTCGTGAGAATGTTCAGCATTAGTAAGGGGTTGTCATTTTAAAAATTGCTTTACCATAATTAAATTACAAAAAGTCACTGTGTTTTATTGCAGCCCATTTCTATAGACAATATTAAAGGGAATAATATGTCAAACACAGAGTGGATATTATTTCCTAACAATAAGTATTCACATCAGGATATGTTCAATGCTATATTACTGGCACATGGAAGGTGCCTGGCATATACTGTATTCTCAATAAATATTTTTAGTAAATTAAAAATTCATACAAAGCCTTCATGAAATGCTATAGAAACAAAATATAATTTGTTACAAAGGGCATAATATGACTAGAAACATACTTACTGTACACAGTATTTATTTAAAAAGGACTCAATGTGGCATAAACTATATATACAGAATAATCACAACTCTACATATAACTCTAATATATTGCAAACTATTAACTAATTGTTATAATATTAATTACACTATGCAAATGATAGTTTGCTTAAAGAATGCTGGAAGTAAAAGGTGATTTTTGACTGTTTATATCACTTTAAAAAGCTGTTTAGGGACATTTGTAATCTGCCTTTATTTTCTAACAGCAAATAACAATATTTAAAATTATTCACTATACTCTAGGAAAGCACTAAAATTTGGGGGACAATTTTTATAGAATTAAAAATCGACAGCATGGATGGACCTGGAGATTATTATGCTAAGTGAAATAAGCCAGGCAGAGAAAGACAAATATCGTATGATCTCACATAAATGTGGAATCTAATGAACAAAGTGAACTGAGGAATGGAATAGAGGCAGGGGTCTGGTCGCAGGGAGCAGAGGGACAGCAGTAAGAGGAAAGGGGGGTGAGGGGATGGGCTCAGAGAAGGTAAAGGGATTAGTGAAATTATATATACATAATACAGAGATATAAATAACAGGACAGCAAATCCTAGAGGGAAGGGGGGAGGGAGCTAGGGGAAGGGGGGCAAAGAGGTTATAAAAAGGGACACAGGAGTGGGGGGTGAGGGAGTTATATTCAGTGGGACACTTTAATCCACATAAACACAATAAATTAAAAATTAATAAAAATAAAAAAATTGAGTTATGAAATATTTAAGAGCTTCATCAAAAGCTTTGGTTGAGAGACTCTGGGGAAGGTGTTCTTGATGACATTAACTTTATTTTTCTTTATACCTCTGAACTCCTACAGAATAGTGTTGAAGGGTAATAACACTCAGAAAAGAACTAAAACTGCTTCAGAAGGTGTTTAAAAGCAGAAATACAATGACAGAGTCATTCTTTTCTGTCCTGGCAATAATTGGTGTTCATGTGCTTTTATATGATTTTATTTATTTAAACAAATATCCTGAAAGTTTCTTATCCTCTATCCTCTACTTGAGTTCTTGCCTAGTGCCAGTATCTTGGCATTCTGCCTTAGACATTATGGAATAAATTAAAGGTAGAATTTTTTTAATATGATTTAAAATGAATCAGTATAGAATTCAAAGACTTTTCCTAAGAATAATTATTTCCTGCTTAAGTTTTTATACACTAACATCTTACCATTTAATCCATCCTTTTTTTCCTCTTTAGGCTGAAGAAAACCTCTAGAACAAGAACGAGAAAAACAATAGAAAGTATCTCATCTCAGTTTTATATCCCTCTTGCTGCTTAAAAATTTATAGATCCTGTTTATTTGAGTGATAAAACACATTAATAAATTATCACCTGAGTCAGCCATTTGAAACCTTGACTTTAGTTACTTCATTCCTGAATTTACAGTTTGCCTAAATGCCTCATGTGTGTTTATAGTAGTTAATTTTCTACACTTTTTTAATGTTACGAGGTATAATAAAATGTTTAAGTCATGTAAGTGAAACATGCCTTTTGCCTAACCTATAATTACAACTTTAGAATGTAGTTTACGATAGGAATCCTAATCCTTATTATTTTCAGGAAAACTAGAGCCTATTTTGGAACAATATGCAATGTGAAGATCTGCTGTATTTCACACACACACACACAAAAATGTTTCTGGTTTAAATGGAAAGAGCTAGAAGGGCATTTTCTGTATGTTATTGGAACTACTGAATCTTAAAGTGGAAGACTGGGCTTTTCAAAGAGTTATCAGCTAAAGTTAGGAGCTCCGTGGGTGCAAGGCGAAGGGCATAAAGACTCAAGAGCAGGTGCAGAGAAGGCGGGAGACACAGACCTCAGAAGTAACCGAGGGGCTAGAAGTAGATACTTTCCTGAAGCAAATACAGAAGTAGTCAAAGACTGACCTCTAATTACAGGGAAGTCCTGGCCTAACAAATAAAAAGTCTAAGAAGAAATAGTAAAATTAACATTTCATCTGAAAGGATTAAACCTGGCCATGATTATCCCAGCAATGGAAATAGCAACGCCCTTCCTGTCTGTAGTGAACCAGCCGGCGAGTCGGAAGCTGCTCAGGACCAAGGACAAAGGCAGTTCAATACAGTCACGTCGATTTTCTCGTCCCACTTGTCTGAGAATCATATGGAACCAGATGGCTGGAAATTACTTTAGAAATCACCCATCCCAAGTCTTTTCCATTTTTAAAGTTTTTTTTTATTTTTTATTATTGACTGATTTAAGAAAGACAGAGAAAAGAAGAAGAGAGAAAGAGAAGCGAAGCGTTCACTTGTCTTTCCACTTAGTTGCGCATTCATTGGTTGCATCTCCTATGTGCCCTGACTGGGATCAGACTCGTAAGGCTGGTGTTTGGGACAACTCCCTAACCAACTGAGCTGAGCTAACTGGCCAAGGCATCCAAGTCTTTTACTTTACAGATAAAAAAACTGAGGCGCAGGATTATCACTAACTTCTCCACTCACCCTGCCTGTAAGGGGTAAAATTCAGCCTAGAATCAAGTCTGTTTATACCTGGTACAGTATTCTCTGAGTCATACAAATATATAGAATCACATGCTAGAAAATTTGGAGTGGTTGTTTTCATATTAGCATGGTAATTTTCACTTAAATTTTGTGTATGTATTTCTAGGGCTGTGTGTGTGTGTGTGTATGTGTAAAGTTTAATAGTCTAAATCAGCAGTTTCCAACCTTTTTCGTCTCATGGCATACACAAACCAATTACTAAAATCTGTGGCACACCAAAAAGAAATAGGTATAATTTTGATTCATTCACACCAGATGGCTATAGTTTTGTTGGCTGTTATTATTTCCTTTATTTGATAATCTAGGATAAAAGGTTAGTACCCCTGACTAAATAGTCAGGTAATTTTGGATGGTTTCAAAATTCTTGCAGCTCACCAATGTGCCCGCCGCTGCAAACTAGTTGAAAATCGCTGGTCTAAATGAATAGATGATGCTTTTCTAAATAGTCCATGCCGATCACAGTGCCCAGATTGTCTCAAACCAATTTCACCCTTCCTAATTTTGGTGTGCTAATTTGGAAATATTCATGAGGAAGCTGCACAAATTCAAAATATCTTCTCAGGTAGGTCTTTCTTTCATTTGTTTAGCAATATTTAAAATAATTACTTGCCATTTTAATTTCTTTTTTTTTTTTTTTTTATTTTATTTTATAATTTTATTTTTTTAATGGGGTGACATCAATAAATCAGGATACATATATTCAAAGATAACAAGTCCAGGTTATCTTGTCGTTCAATTATGTTGCATACCCACCACCCAAAGTCAGATTGTCCTCTGTCACCTTCTATCTTGTTTCCTTTGTGCCCCTCCCACCCCCTATCCCTCTCCCATTCCCCCCTCCCCCCCGTAACCACCACACTCTTATCAATGTCTCTTAGTTTCACTATTATGTCCCACCTACGTATGGAATAATACAGTTCCTGTTTTTTTCTGATTTACTTATTTCGCTTCGTATCATGTTATCAAGATCCCACCATTTTGCTGTAAATGTTCCGATGTCATCATTTCTTATGGCTGAGTAGTATTCCATAGTGTATATGTGCCACATCTTCTTTATCCAGTCATCTATTGCTGGGCTTTTTGGTTGTTTCCATGTCCTGGCCACTGTGAACAATGCTGCAATAAACATGGGGCTGCATGTGTCTTTACGTATCAATGTTTCTGAGTTTTGGGGATATATACCCAGTAGAGGGATTGCTGGGTCATAAGGTAGTTCTATTTTCAGTTTTTTGAGGAACCACCATACTTTCTTCCATAATGGTTGTACTACTTTACATTCCCACCAACAGTGGATGAGGGTTCCTTTTTCTCCACAGCCTCTCCAACATTTGCTATTACCTGACTTGCTAATAACAGCTAATCGAACAGGTGTGAGGTGGTATCTCATTGCCGTTTTGATTTGCATTTCTCTAATAGCTAAAGAAGATGAGCATCTTTTCATATATCTGTTGGCCATTTGTATTTCTTCCTGGGAGAAGTGTCTATTCATATCCTCTTCCCATTTTTTTATTGGATTGTTTGTTTGTTTGTTGTTGAGTTTTATGAGTTCTTTGTATATTTTGGATATTAGGCCCTTATCTGAGCTGTTGTTTGAAAATATCATTTCCCATTTAGTTGGCTTTCTGTTTATTTTGTTATCAGTTTCCCTTGCTGAGCAAAAACTTCTTAGTCTGATGTAGTCCCATTCATTAATTTTTGCCTTCACTTCTCTTGCCATTGGAGTCAAATTCATAAAATGCTCTTTAAAACCCAGGTCCATGAGTTGAGTACCTATGTCTTCTTCTATGTACTTAATTGTTTCAGGTCTTATGTTTAGATCTTTGATCCATTTTGAGTTAATTTTTGTACAGGGGGAGAGACTGTAGTCCAGTTTCATTCTTTTGCATGTGGCTTTCCAGTTTTCCCAGCACCATTTATTGAAGAGGCTTTCTTTTCTCCATTGTGTGTTGTTGGCCCCTTTATCAAAAATTATTTGACTATATATATGTGGTTTTATTTCTGGACTTTCTATTCTGTTCCATTGGTCTGAGTGTCTATTTTTCTGCCAATACCATGCTGTTTTGATTGTCGTGGCCCTATCATAGAGTTTGAAGTCAGGTATTGTTATGCCCCCAGCTTCATTCTTTTTCTTTAGGATTGCTTTGGCTATTCGGGGTTTTTTATAGTTCCATATAAATCTGATGATTTTTTGCTCTATTTCTTTAAAAAATGTCATTGGAATTTTGATGGGAATTGCATTAAATTTGTATATTGCTTTGGGTAATATAGCCATCTTGATTATATTTATTCTTCCTAGCCAAGAACAAGGTATATTCTTCCATCTCATTATATCTTTTTCGATTTCCCTTAACAATGGTTTATAGTTTTCATTATATAAGTCCTTTACATTCTTTGTTATGTTTATTCCTAAGTATTTTATTTTTTTTGTTGCAATCGTGAAGGGGATTATTCTTTTGAGTTCCTTCTCAGTTGTTTCATTGTTGGCATATAGAAAGGCTATTGACTTCTGTATGTTAATTTTGTATCCTGCGACCTTACTGTATTGGCTTATTGTTTCTAGTAGTCTTTTTGTGGATTCTTTGGGGTTTTCGATGTATAGGATCATATCATCTGCAAAAAGTGATACCTTTACTTCTTCTTTTCCGATGTGGATGCCTTTTATTTCTTTGTCTTGTCTGATTGCTCTGGCTAGAACCTCTAGTACCACATTAAATAAGAGTGGAGAGAGTGGACAACCCTGTCTTGTTCCTGATTTAAGGGGGAAAGCCTTCAGTTTAGTGCCATTTAATATGATGTTAGCTGATGGTTTATCATATATGGCCTTTATCATGTTGAGATATTTTCCTTCTATACCCATTTTGTTGAGAGTCTTAAACATAAAATTGTGTTGTATTTTATCGAAAGCCTTTTCTGCGTCTATTGATAAGATCATGTGGTTTTTGTTCTTTGTTTTGTTGATATGGTGTATTACATTAACCGTTTTACGTATGTTGAACCATCCTTGAGATTCTGGGATGAATCCTACTTGATCATGATGTATTATTTTTTTAATATGTTGTTGTATTCGATTTGCTAGTATTTTGTTTAGTATTTTAGCATCTGTATTCATTAGAGATATTGGTCTGTAGTTTTCTTTTTTTGTGCCATCCTTGCCTGGTTTTGGTATGAGGGTTATGTTGGCCTCATAAAATGTGTTTGGAAGTATTGCTTCTTCTTCAATTTTTTGGAAGACTTTGAGTAGAATAGGAACCAAGTCTTCTTTGAATGTTTGATAAAATTCGCTGGTATAGCCGTCAGGGCCTGGACTTTTATTTTTGGGGAGGTTTTTAATGGTTTTTTCTATTTCTTCTCTACTGATAGGTCTGTTTAGGCTTTCTGCTTCTTCTTGACTCAGTCTAGGAAGGTTGTATTGTTCTAGGAATTTATCCATTTCTTCTAGGTTGTTGAATTTAGTGGCATAAAGTTTTTCATAGTATTCTACAATAATTCTTTGTATATCTACGGTGTCCGTGGTGATTTCTCCTCTTTCATTTTGGATTTTGTTTATATGAGTTCTTTCTCTTTTTTCCTTGGTAAGTCTTGCCAAGGGTTTGTCAATTTTGTTGATCTTTTCAAAGAACCAGCTCCTTGTTCTATTAATTTTTTCTATAGTTTTTCTGTTCTCTAATTCATTTATTTCTGCTCTGATTTTTATTATCTCCTTCCTTCGGCTGGTTTTGGGTTGTCTTTGTTCTTCTTTTTCTAGTTCCTTAAGGTGGAAAGTTAAGTGGTTCACTTGGGCTCTCTCTTGTTTGTTCATATATGCCTGAAGCGATATGAACTTCCCTCTTATCACTGCTTTTGCTGCATCCCATAGATTCTGATATGTCGTATTGTCATTTTCATTAGTCTGTATATATCTTTTGATCTCTGCACTTATTTCTTCTTTGACCCATTCATTTTTTAAAAGTATGTTGTTTAGTTTCCACATTTTTGTGGGATTTTTTTCCTCTTTTTTGCAGTTGAATTCTAGTTTCAAGGCTTTATGATCAGAAAATATGCTTGGTACAACTTCAATTTTTCTGAATTTGCTGATATTGTTTTTGTGGCCCAACATATGGTCAATTCTTGAGAATGATCCATGTACACTGGAGAAAAATGTATACTCAGTCACTTTGGGATGAAATGTCCTGTAGATGTCTATCATATCCAGGTGCTCTAGTGTTTTGTTTAAGGCCACTATGTCTTTGTTGATTCTCTGTTTGGATGACCGATCTAGAGCCGTCAGCGGTGTATTGAGGTCTCCAAGTATGATTGTATTTTTGTCAGTTTTTGTTTTAAGATCAATAAGTAGCTGTCTTATATATTTTGGTGCTCCTTGGTTTGGTGCATATATATTAAGAATTGTTATGTCTTCTTGATTCAGTGTCCCCTTAGCCATTATGAAATGGCCATTTTTGTCTCTAAGTACTTTTCCTGTCTTGTAGTCAGCATTATCTGATATGAGTATTGCTACACCTGCTTTTTTTTGGATGTTATTTGCTTGGAGTATTGTTTTCCAGCCTTTCACTTTGAATTTGTTTTTATCCTTGTTACTTAGATGAGTTTCCTGTAGGCAGCATACAGTTGGATTTTCTTTTTTAATCCATTCTGCTACTCTGTGCCTTTTTATTGGTGAGTTTAATCCATTTACATTTAGTGTAATTATTGATACTTGTGAGTTCCCTATTGCCATTTTATATCTTGCTTTCTGTTAGTTTTGTGTCTTGTTTGATCCTTCTCTTTCGTTTTTCTGTCTTTTGTTTTTATTTGGTTGTATTCCATACATCTTTCCTCTGTTGCTATCTTTTTTATCTCATGTGCTTCTGTGGTGGTTTTTTCAATGGTGGTTACCTTTGAGTAATGAAAAGGGTCCCTACCCTGTTCATTGTAGCGAACTATTTTGTGAGTACTTTTGCACTCCATCGTCCTTTGCTACTGTTAATCTCCGTCTTCTCCCCCTCTTTCTTTTTGTTGTTGTCACAGTTTAAATTTGGTTTTATTGTGTTCTTCTTGGAGCTTTTACTTGTGGCTCTGTTTTTTTTTTGTTCTTTGTATCTGATTGGAGAACCCCCTTTAGTAATTCCTGGAGTGGGGGTTTTCTGATGATAAATTCCCTCATCTTTTCTGTATCTATGAATGTTTTTATTTCTCCTTCGTATTTGAAGGATAGCTTTGATGGGTATAGTATTCGTGGCTGAAAGTTCCTCTCTTTCAGGACTTTAAATATTGGGGTCCACTCTCTTCTAGCTTGTAGAGTTTCTGCTGAGAAATCTGATGATAATCTAATGGGCCTTCCTTTATATGTTGTATTCTTCTTTTCCCTGGCTGCCTTGAGAATTTTTTCTTTGCTGTTGGTTTGTGTCAATTTCATTATGATATGCCTTGGAGTAGGTTTGTTGGGGTTAAGAAAACTTGGAGTTCTGTTTGCTTCTTGAACTTGAGGCTTTAGTTCTTTCCACAGGCTTGGGAAGTTCTCATCAATTATTTGTTTAAGTATGTTCTCCATTCCATTTTCTCTCTCTTCTCCCTCTGATATACCTATTATTCTTATGTTATTCTTTTTGATGGAGTCAGATAATTCTTGTAGGGCTATCTCATTTTTTTTAATTTTTGAGTCTCTTTCTTCTTCTCTCTGTTGTGCCTCAAGTTGCTTGTCTTCTATTTCACTAATCCTCTCTTCTATCTGACCTGTTCTATTAGCTAAGCTTGTTACTTCGTTTTTCAGCTCGTGAATTGAGTTTTTCATCTCTGTTTGATTTGTTTTTATAGTTTCAATTTCCTTGGACATATATTCTTTGTGTTCATGGAGTTGTTTTCTGAGCTCCCTATATTGCCTTTCTGTGTTTTCCTGTATATTTCGGAGGATTTTTAGGATTTCTATCTTGAATTCTCTGTCATTTAGCTCCAAGGTTTCCAATATATTAAATTTTTTCTCCATAGATTTTTCCTCATCTAGCTGTGTTACCTCTCTTTCTTTTGTATCCATGATATTCGATTTTCTCTTCCTTAATGGCATCTGAGGGTGGTTTTGTTGATAGTATTAATGAGATTTAATAAAGAATAAAAAGTTAAAAAAAATAAAAAAATAACAAATCGAAAAGAGTTGTTTTTTTTAAGAAAAATTAATAATGAAATAAAGAAAAATAAAATAAAATAAAAATTTTTTAAAAAAGGAAATTATTCCCCCCCTCTTTTTTTCCTCTCCTCTCCTCTCCCCTCTTTCTTGAGAAAATCTTGTGGTGGACTGTGAGTTATAACAAACAATGCCTGTGATGGAGGGCCTGAATTGGGGAAAAGTAATAAAGGGGCAAAAAAGAGAGAAAGAAAAAAAAAAAAAAAAAAAAAAAAGAGCGTATGGACCCACAAAAAGCAAATAAGGAAAAAATTTGGGTCAAGAATAAAATGATTTGCTTTTAGGTGTTGGTTTTCTAAGAGTTATGATGAGAGGAATAAGAGGAAAATGGAAAAATGGGGGGACAAATTAAAAACTTACTATTGTATTTAGTGGAACAAGAACTAGATAATATGGAGAGCCAGGGATGGGAGCACTGCTAGTGAGTTAAAAAGGTGAAGTAAAAACCCCCCAAAATGCCACAAACATAGGTTTGAGTCCCAGATAAGATAATTTGTTTGTTATTGAGGTTTGAATGAGAGGAGATGTAAAGGAGAAAGGAAGAAACTAATATAGAGGGAGAAAAGAAAGAGAGAGAGAGAAAAAAAGAGGGAACCACTAAAAGAAGAAAAAAGAAAGGAGAGAGAGAGAGAGAGTTAAGGGTTTTGGAGTGCAACCCTCATAGAGAGAAAGGAAGAGAAGAGAAATGATAATGGGAGATGTAACACTTATGTGTAGTGTAGTTTAGGGAGAGGAGAGAGTAAGACCGGTAGAGAGTTAATCGGCCAAATTGGAGGAGGAAAAAAAAGTCTCAAGAATGAGGATAATAGAAACAAACGAACAAATATAATAAAATGGGATAGGTTATAAAGTCTGCAGATTATTCTTGATTTTGAGAGGTTATCTTCTTGCTTTTTCTTTTCTCTCCCTCTTCCTGGTCAGTGACTCTGTACCCCGGGTTCTGCCCCTTTGGCACGCTCAGGTAGAGGTTTGCAGTTGATAAGTCTCTATGGCAATGTCATGTATTGTGCTTTATTCTCATTGGGAGTCGAGGCTCATTAGCATTTATAGGCTCCGACAGTGAGAGAGTCCGTGTTCCTGGAGCCTTTCTCCTAGTCTTTCCTTCCTCAATTAGTAGCCTGATAGTCCAGGTATGGGGTTGCTGCTGCCTCTGCCTGGATAGTAAGAGGCTCAAATTGCTGGCAACTCCCCACTCTATTTCCACTCAGCACAGGGCTCTGGGTAAGGCTCAGTCAGTCAGAGCTGCTAGCATAATCAGGCGGGCTTTCCGCCCACTCGAAGACCTCTGGCTCTGCCACTCTATCCGGTAACACAAGCGGGCGCCCACTTCCGGGGCGCTTGGAGGAAACTCTCACTCACTGTCTGCAACCAGGATATCCGGCCAGCAGTCTCACGCTCTGAGTGAAACCCCCAACCGCAGGGAAAAGTTGCAGCGTTGGAATTGAGTCTCGCTCCGTCCCCGTGTGCGGCTTTTGCAAGGCGCTGGGGCGGCCCGAGATTCCGCTTTGGCCCACACAAAGGCCCCTGACTCTGCCCCTCTGTGCGATAACATGGGCGCGCACTGCCGAGGCACTCGGAGGAATCGCTCACTCCTTATCTGCGCACGCAAACCAGGATATGAGGCCGGCTGCGTTTCGCTCTGAGTGAAACAGCCTCCAGCACGGAAAATCTCCACCGTTGGGATTAGTTCTCACTCCCTCCCGTGCGTGGCTTTCCCAGGGCGCTGGGGCTGCCCAGAGACTCTGCCCTCAGCCCACAGAAAGGCCTCTGACCCTGCCTCTCCGTGGGGCAACACGGGTACCCACTTCCGCGGTTTAGGAAGAAATCTCTCTTCCACTAACTGCGCACCGACCAGGAGACCGGGTAAAATGGCCGCTCCGCTTGTCTTTCTTTGTTTGGGTTTGGCGCGAGTGTTAGCTTGTATTGCCCGGGTTGCCACAGGATCAGATTTTCCTCGGCTTGGATCTCTGAGCCACAGCCTGGTTCGGCCGTTTTTGCTGCGGCAGCCTGGATCTATTCACCCCCTTTGCCCGCCTCAGTTTCTATATTCACAGTTACCAGAAAAAGCTGCCCTGTTTAGGTTAGTGAGGAAGGCGGAGCATTTCTTACTCCCTATTTCCTTCGGGGTTTGGTTATATATTTAGCCAATTTTTCACTCAATCATACCTTTGGGTGTATTGCGAAGAATCTGGAAGCTCCAAGTATAGGTTTTTCTGTTTCTGGTTGAAGATCTTGTTGAGTTTTGGGGGAGATTTATCGGTATCGCTTCCTACTCCGCCATTACTCTGACGTCATCTCTCTTAATTTCTTTATTACAGCAACTTTCTTGTCTGGTACTTGAGAATTCTTCTTTATTTGTTATTTCTGTGTTGTTTTGTGTTTTCTTGTGTTTCATTAACTTCAAAATGTCAACAGTTTTGCTAAGTTGATTTATTTTTTCTTATTTGGAGGTATGTTCAAGAGGAATGGGAATTTAAAAGAAATGTATACTATTTTTGAGATTTTATGAGAAAGCATCAATCAGGGAAAAGCTGTTATTGTTAGAGAATGTTTTGTCTATATTTAGGCAGAGATATGAAGAAAAGCTAAAGTAAAGGTTAAGTTAAAGTGATAGGAGAAGATGCAGATACTTATTTTATGACCTCATATACTAAACTGAAATATTAAACCAAATGAGAAATTGAAAAATGAATTTTAATTTGGAAACAATATTTTCATTTGTTTTCCTTTTCTTTCCTTTTTTTTTTTTGAAACAACTCTGACCTGCCAAGGACTATTACAACCCCTTGATGTAGTGGAAAGATTGTGAACTTTGGAGTCTGAGTGCAAATATTGGTTTAACTCACTTTACACAATGTTGGGACAATTTCTTATCCTCCCTCAGTCTCAGTTTCTCTCTTCGAAAAGTAATAATATGCTTTTGGATAGCATTGAATTTGTACAGCATTGGGCATAGCAGTCTTCCCTAATGCGGACTGCTAAGGAGCTGCAATGAGAAGTTTCTGAACTGGCTTCCGTACCTCCTCCTGGAGCCAGCTATCAACGTCCAATTCAATCTTCAAGGTAGTTGGCCTTGGTCCCAGGTCTTATAAAGATATTGGATCCCTAGTTCTGTATCACCGGTCTGCCCAGCTGGAGCTGTTGTGATAAATGCTAAGGGCAAGTTAACTAAATCTCAGGGTAGCTACAGATTTCCCCAAAAACGTATCTGTTAGAATCTTGGTTGAACTAAATGTTGGCCAAAACCTTCTGCCTATTTATCTGTGGATCCTAAATATTTTATACTTCAGCTCTTTCTACCTCATCTTACTGTGCTGTGGGTTTTGGGAAGGGAGTTAGCTATTGAAATTTACCTTGTTATAGACAAAGTAGCTTTTCTTTATTTTACAGAAAGCTCCACTTCTGTCTGGGACTAGGCCGTTTCTCCATGTCAAGCTACTAATATTTAACCTGATGTACATTAAAGGGGCACCACAGGGAAGTCACAGAGTTCATATACATACTTTTCTGTGGACTACAATTAAGTTAGATAAAAATTAAACATTTTTTTAATGAATAGGGTCTGGGAAGTATATATTAAGCAAACAATTTTAAGAAGATAGCTAGAAGAACTTGCTTTTGGATTTTGCTATGTTCCTTCTTATTTTGTTTAGATTTTACAAGGCTTGTTGACCATTTGTGTATGGGTCCTCACAAGGAGGTGTGGTAGTTTTTTGTTTTGTTTTTTTTTTTAAATCAGGATTTGAATGCACACTTTACTTTCAAAGTCTAAATTTTAGTTTCCGTTATCTTTTATAACTTGCTCAGGGAGAATTTATGTATGCAAGTGCAATGGAGCTTTGTTCCTTAATGTCAAAAAAGTTTCAATGTTCATTTTCTAGTGAAATGCACATATGGAACATATTTTCATTTATTCATTCCACGGGTAGTCTGGGATGGAAGGCTATATATTTTGACAAAGAAACGAATTACTTTCTGGAATCTTAATTAGAAGGCAGTTCTTGACTTTGATCATTGCCTTTGCATTTAAGAAAAAGATGCAACTCTACCAAAACAGATATTCCCACACATAGATATTAAATCTAAGGAAAATTATATAAAAATCAACCATTTAAGTTTGCAAAAAAGCAAATGAAAGCTATTTTAAAACTGTGTATGCTAGCACAAAGGAGAAGGAAAAGCTATAATATTTAATTTTTGCTGCTATGTTTCTTGTTCATATATCAGTTATTATCAGGAGATAATTTGGGGCAAAAAGATTTTATGACTTCCTTCGCCTGCAGATTGCATATGTACATAAGTATATTAAAATTTTCCTACAGTTCTCTCTTTGAACTTATAACTTCAATTGTTAAAAGTTTTTCTTTTTGTTTTATTTTCTTATATTTGGTCAAAATATGCTTCCCGGAATTTCCACCATGGATTTTCATGGATCCACTGGAAGTCAGTAAAATTGGGGACACATTCTCACTGTCAGTGTGACAATCTACAAGATATGAACTGCATCTGAGTGTAGAAAATAAGTTGTTACATGTCCGTTTATCCTGCTCACTCTTTACTCCCCCCTTCCTCAAGAAGTACCGGGTGTTACTGAAGAGACAAGAATGATAGAAATGGAACACTAAACAATATGTCCATGTGTAATTGAGCATGAAATCGCTATAATATATAAATATATATGTTGATTTGAGGTACATGTTACAGAATGCATGTTGTGAATTTAATTTAAAACTCAGTATTTTTCAAAAACATTTTGTGATTTCCCCCTGCAATACGAGCTTTCTGGTTAGGTCATTTCTGTTAATGGCTTCTCTCACTCTCTCTTTCTTACAGCGAATCAGTTAGGAGATTCTACTGATTCCATTCTAGTGTTGTTGAACATCTGAACCCATTCTTTCCTTTCTTGTTCCAGCCCAGGCCCTCCCTGACTCTTCCCTGAGCTGCAGCATTCTACTACCAACTGGTCTATTTAGCACAAGTTATGTGCTAAATTTGGTTTTTAGACTGCGTCTGGTTTAACCTTCCAAGTAGAGCTCTGATCAGGAAATTGCCTTGTTCAAATACTTTCAATAATTCCATATTTCCTGGAGATTCATGTCCAAGCATCCTTTCATTGGAAATTAATATTGTCTATGACCAAGCTACACTGTGACTAACTCCTGTGTTGCTCCTCACTACCCGGCTTAACAAACGCTAAGGCCCTGCCAGATTTGATACGTGAGACTTCTTTCTGCACTTCCCACCTCTTGTCTTTGAGCAACGCTTCAATTTAGTCTCTTCTAGAATTTTAATCATCTTTCAATACTTAGGCCAGATATTACTTTTACTTCTCTTTTACTTGTGTTTCTACAGCTAATTGTGGCCATTTTAAAATACTCATAATCTTTTGCTCTGTTTATATGAACATGTTTAATCTTCCCCACCATATTACAAACTCCTTGAGAGCAGTTTTTACATAGTACCTTACGTAGCATAGTTTAAACATGTAGATACAGAATGCTTTTTAATTTTAATTTTATTTATTTATTTATTTATTTTTTACAGAGACAGAGAGAAAGTCAGAGAGAGGGACAGACAGACAGGGATGGAGAGAGATGAGAAGCATCCATCATCAGTTTTTCACCGTGGCACTTTAGTTGTTCATTGATTGCTTTCTCATATGTGCCTTGACTGTGGGGTTACAGCAGACCGAGTAACCCCTTGCTCAAGCCAGTGACCTTGGGTCCAAGCTGGTGAGCTTTTTGCTCAAACCAGATGGGCTTGCGCTCAAGCTGGCAACCTCGGGGTCTCTAACCTGAGTCCTCTGCATCCCAGTTCAACGCTCTATCTGCTGCGCCAGCGCCTGTTCAGGCTACAGAATGCTTTTTTAAAAAACTCAAGAAATTACCGCGAATTGGAATAGCAGATTTGGTTTCATAAAAAAGGACAGTTTGAGTTTGGGCAGAAGAAAATTTAAAGGAAGATTTTTATGGCAAAAAGTATATGTACTAAAAGGAAATCATCGTGAAGAGAGATTTGTGTTGAGGGTAGAGTTGAAATTAAGTTCAAGTAATTATAAAGGAGTCTCATCATAGAGATCTTGTGAAACAGAAAAGTTTTAAAAAGTATAGGATGGTAGAGTAGAAAAAATATCCCAGCATGGGTCAGGAGACTCGTCACAGCTAATTTCTGATAGGTTATGAGACTTCAGTAATGATTTTTATGAACCTCAATTGCTATTCTGTAAAATTAACAGATAAGATTCAGTGGTTTTTAGTCTCTTCTAGCTTTAAAATTCTGCGCCTATAAAGAAATAATGGGATACTCTATGTTTTTGAGCAATTAGTGGCATATAACAGCTGTGCTTAGGAGGATTGGAAGAAGATCAAAAAGGATAAAAAACTTTATAAATATAAAATTTTAGCCACTTTACTGTCTTATATAATAAAAAAACCAGTTAATAGTTTATGTAGATATCTGTAATCATCCAAAATTTTACAGGTGGGCATATATATATGATATATCCTCATATTTGTCAGTTTACCATTTACTATTTGAATGTTGAAAATCTTTAGAATAGTACCAGAACAGTCTGGAGGGATCACAACTGTTACAAAGATCTGCACTCCAACTATTTCAGACAAATGAGGTTCTGTCTTAGATTTAAATACCTCAAGGCAAATGGTACAGTCTTCTCCTAAGTAAAATAGACCCAATTACCTCTAATGACCCTGTTACAGTTTATTGTGTGTCTTTGATTCAGGTGTTTGTTTTTTTTTTCCTGAGGCCTGAAGTAAAATTTTACATTATTTTGTGAAAACTTCTAGACAAAATGAATAAAAATGGCTGAAACTTTTCCCCACAAAACTATTTTTCATTTGAATGTTTATTGAGCACCTACTGTGGGAAAAAGAATGTGCTAGGCCCCCCAGAGAGCAGATAGACAAGTAAGACATCCATAGGTCTCAGGTAGCTTACAATTTGCTAAGAAACAACAAGCATGCAATATAGACTGAGTTTCTGAAGGGCTGACACCTGGCAGGCATTAAAAAAAGAAACTGTTAATAAACTAAATAATGCAGAACTTAGACCAGGGGTCTCAAACTCACGGCCCACCCACCAATTTTGTGCAGCCCGCAGACTGGCCCACAGACTAATCCACAAAGTTTGATTAGTCTGCGGGCCGCACAAAATTGGTGGGCGGGCCGCGAGTTTGAGACCCCTGACTTAGACTGTGATAGATACTACCAGAGATATACAAAAAAGAATGGTAACTCAATGTCTTAGGAGTAGCTGAAAAAGTTTGTAGGGAAAGTTGTATTTGGACCTTAAAGCTAAATTCTTGATAGGAGTAAATGTGGATAACAGGAGAGAGTGATCCCAGAAAAAACCTGAAAGCTAGGCTTGCCTAAAGTACATTTTGGAAACAGAGAATGGCCTAATTTGGCTGTAGGATAAGGGAGTGTGGAGAATGAAGTTAAACAGGTACATGGCTAAAAAGTTCTTCATTCTGTATGTAACTTGAGAGTCATCAAATATTTTAAAGTAGGGAAGTATCACATAAGATCTTTGTTTGCTCTTATAGCAACTACACTTTAGTATGGCTTAGGGTGACTTCAATAGCACCTTCCCTGCTTAGAAAGTCATGTACTAAAAACACAAACCAAAACCAAAACCAAAAATTATGTATTAGCCTTTTCGTTTGTCAGCACTCTGGGCAGCAGCGTCAAGCATCAAATGCATTGTTTATGGAACTCATTCAGCCATGGAAGGGCGTGTTCAGAGAAGTAGCTGCCTAGGGTGATGGTTTTAGACTTCACATTCCAGTGTATTTGAGGGTCTATGACATTAGATTTACTATCACTAAAAAGAATCAGACCAATGTAACATATTTATATGAAAGCATCACATAAATCATATTAGAAAAGTATATTTTCTTAACACATAAAAAATGTTAAATTTCTATTACTGGCTACTTTTTACCCTAAAGTTATTCTAGAAAACGTGTTATTTACAATCACCAAGAGAGAAAGGTATATATTTTAACAATGTCATTAAATAATTTAATTTTTGAATTATGCTGGATGTTATTATATTCATTTGGTTCTGAGAGATAAAATCTAAATGCACTAATATGTTAATCATTTAAGTGTATGTTAAATGTGTGTTTAATCTAAACTCTTCTATAAACTGATATAAATACTGCCTAAATTTTCAATTCTAATTTATTATTACAAGTGGATCATTTTACATTACAGATCAAGTATTTAGTCTCAAAAGCTGTGTAAATGTATTTATGGAATTTAAAATAATAAATTTATATTGTAAAATATGGAATACCATTGTTCCCAGTTTTTCATTCATTTCCTGTTAGAAAACTATACACTCAAAAAAGCTTTGTCAAGTAAATTTTTATTCTCTCTTACTATGGTAGGTAAAGTATATTTTTCCACCATATTGATGTTGGGTGTGGCCATGTGACCTGCTTTAGCCAATGGAATGTGAGCAGCCATAAAATAAGCAGTGGTTTTGAATGTACTGATGTGGTCAAGTTTGAGCTCTTAGACTTCTGCTCTTCAGCACAGGGAGAACATGCCCGAGTAGCCTCTGGTCCCAGAGTAGTGGAGATAGGTGGAGCAAACTTGAACCCAACCTTACACCTGGGGTCCAGTCAAACCTAATGAAGCCTTGGTGAACCCCGCTGAGACAGAAAAATTTGTAGCCAAACCACAGATTGATGCATGAGAAAAAAAATAATGTTTGTTTTGTAAGTCAGATTTTGGGGTTGCTTATTATTGAGCATAATTTTTGTGGCTGTCATGACTTACGTATATTATTTTGTATTTTGATAGCTATGTTTCCCAAACAATGTAAGAAATAACTGGAGTGTTAAGACCATGAGATTTATTGTAATGAATTAAATGGTGATTAAATGTCCCAATATAAATATGCATTGATAATGGTTATAGGATTTTGGTAACTAACAATGAAGTTTTTTTTTGGAAACCATTTTTAATCTCATGAATGTCACAAGACAGTTCAAACTGAAAGGCGATTAGGCTACTTAGTTTTCATAGAAAAGCTATAAATCATTTGAAAGTTTCTACTCAAACTAACATTTTATAAATTCACCTTCTTACTGTAGAGCACAGCATTAAAAATTACTTATCTGTGTAGATCATTTATCACCTGTACATTGTAGTCTCTATTATTTCATTATTAGGGATCATGATTCAAGGCATGAATCACCTGTGTTTTTCAAATGGGGACTGGCTTAGAATAAATGGCCAAAAGAATGTTATCTATATATAAAAGTTTTGTAACTTTAAAACTATGTACAAATGTACGCCAGAAAAATGTTCCAATGTCATATGAGGCTATGCCTATGAGTCATAGGCCCAATTGAATAAATTCCTCAATTTTAATGGATACCTTACACTATTCAAATAAACTCATCTAAAAATACTTAGCATAAATATATATAAAAATATATGTATAAAGTTGTGTAATTATAAAGTGAATATTTCCATTTCAGATGTCAGATACATCTTGTTAAAAGCCCAGAACTATGAGTAAGTGGATGAAAATACTTTGTCTCATAAACAAGTTGGCCTATTTTATTTAGCCTACTTTTTAAAAGAGGCTATTTTCTTTTTCTAGGTAAGATAACAATTATAATCTGATAACAAATATAATAAGATGGGAAGAAACAAGGATATTAATATGATTTATTTTCAATAAAATTAAAACTATTTTTTACATATTTGTCTATTAATTCATATTAGACTCATTATGTAGACATTTTATTGTTATACATCTTTAATTCTAATCTATTTCAGGAAGAAATATTTTTTTGAAAATATTTTGAATAAATTCTTAATGAAAGGTCTTTGGTAATATTTCCACCTTAAAGGTGAGCTGTTTTCATAACACCTATGTTTAGTTAGTTGGTTAAATATTGGATGGGAAAGGAAAAAGTATAACTAGGTATTTCACATTGTTATACTTATATAGTACTCTTGAATTGTAAACACTGAGTTACTTTGGGTTTTCTTTTGAAAGATCCTAACAAGCTACCTTTATCTATGCTCCAATTAAGCATAAATATTTATCTAATGTTGTAATTACACGTAGTGTTAAAAAGTAAAGACTTTGCCTGACCTGTGGTGGCGCAGTGGATAAAGTGTCGACCTGGAAATGCTGAGGTCGCTGGTTCGAAACCCTGGGCTTGCCTGGTCAAGGCACATATGGGAGTTGATGCTTCCAGCTCCTCCCCCCTTCTCTCTGTCTCTCTCTCCTCTCTCTCCCTCTCCCTCTCTCTCTCTCTCTCTCTCTCTCCTCTCTAAAAATGAATAAATAAAAAAATTAAAAAGTAAAGACTTTAGCACCTAAAACAACATAATTCAGGATGAAAACGATAAACTTTAATAAACATAGAGTTGAAAAATAGAATTCCAAAAAACGAAATGAACTCCTGCTTCACATGTCAGTGAAAACCTTTTGTTATTTTCTGGCAGGTGTCCGGACAGACAGAAGCTTTCTCACGTGCTGACAGAAGTGTGCAAAGACCAATTAGCTCTTCAGCTTTACCAACGTCTGTTCTTCCCTGGGAAGGAATTCCAAACAATTCTTAAGCAAGCAGAAAGTTATTCTCATTATTAAAAGTTTACGAATACTTTAGCTTGGTTTTATTTTGAGCTTTTAAAGGCAGGCGGAGCCTGCTACACACACCAGCTTTAGGCAAAGCTCACAGTACATTAAGTCTGGAGCTTTGCCCGCGTTACAAAGATCAATAGCCAAGGTAATGGAGAGGAACCGCGTGTACAGAAAATCAAAAGAGGAAAACAGATGAGAAATAAAATGTTAGGAATGAATGTGTGTACTTTTTTAGATCACCTATAAATTTAGCATTTAATTTCTATCATATACCTGCATTGTGCTGTGTTGCTTCAAGTATAAAAGTCATCTCCTCAATTATGGTGTAAACTCTTTTCAGCGGTCTTTCTGTTTTACCATCTCTCTGTATTCCTTAACACAGTCAAGCCTAGTGCTGAACAGCCAATTACTAATCACTGGTAAACTGATTAAAATCATATTTCAAATTCTGTAGGATAATGCAATGCTAGAATATTTATTGAAAACAACACAAACATTAGGGATTGAAATTGTGGTGACATGGACAGCTTTCAGTTACCACAATATTGTTTATTTCTAGTTTTAGGTTTGCTTTACCTACTATTGACTAAAATTTGTAAGATAATTTTCACTATAGTTCAAAAATATTTCTTTCCCATTTAAGTGTTCTTTGTATTTCTCTTTATTGTCTTCTCCTTTTCCTTTGATATTTGTGCACCAACAAAAGATACAGTTAATGCTCTTTAAGAATTGCTTTCTTTACTGTCCGATACGCATTAAAATCTGAAAAAGAGAGGAGACAGCCTTTTCTTGACAATCTTTTAATTTTCACTCTCCAACTAAAGTTTGGGAAAAAAAGAACTATTGAAGTTCAATAAAGAATTATGGGAATCTCAGCTTTCACTGCTCCTTACTCCACACAGGAAGAGAACTAAATCAAAGAAAATCATAATGACACATGTTTCTCATGAATACGTGACCTTCCAAAGTTAAAGAGGAGAGGTGATACAGAGGATATACTCTCTCTTAGACCTTGATATTGTCACAGAGTTCCAAACTGGAATATAGTTTAGGGAAGGGATGTCTTTTCTTCTATGGTCTACATTGAGTCTGGATGAAAATTCCTAGTAGAATGTTGCGGTGAGGTTCTGAATATTTAAGTGTCATAGCTTTGGTTTACATATAGGTAATGGAGCCTGGTTGTAACTCGGTCTAGGTTAGATCACTTCGCTGTGCTGAGTAGGTATTAGAAACCAGCTTTTTTCTCTTTGGGACCTATGGTTGGAATTATAATGCCCTGTTGAGAGAAAAAAGGTGACCTAAGGTATGTTTTCTAAGTTGTAAAAGATTTTTACACACCTTTGTAATAAGAAGTATGACTTTTACAAAAAGAGTAGCAATGATCTTTATTAAAAAGGATATCTGGGAATATTACTGCAAAAGGGTGTCTTTGGTGATTGTGTTGTTTGTTATATATTGACTCTAATCCAAAGAACGATCTTTTTATAAAAACTTTGCTGATAGTCCCTGGACAGACATTTTCTGAGTCACTGATCACTGAAAAGCTGCCACAATTTCAGTGTATAGTAAGTTACAAGTTAACTAACATTCTTGTTTATATGTGAATTGTACATGCAATTATATTGGAGTCATTGGAAAAAGGTCAGTGAAAGTGAGCATTGATAGCACTGGGGATCTTTCCCCACTTTGTGTCTTCAAGCTCAGTGCATCACTCTAAATTCAAAACATCATTGTGCTAAGTGTACTGTCTGATCAGAAATATGATTTCACCGCATTGTGCTTGCAGCACAACCACAGCATTGCAATTTAGCACCCATTTTGTTAATGTGCTTGGTATCCCATCAAAGTCTCATTTGTGTAGCCCAGTATTATATGTTACCAGTCCAGAGTAAATCTCTTAACCAAGAGGCGATAAAAAAGAGTAAAATTACAGCATGACATATGCTATTGGCTGCCTATGAACAACCAGTCCCTCTTCTTTCCTATTCAAACTCTATAATTTTCTTCAACATTGGGGAAACTGTGCGCAGGGAAGATGAGCCCCACGCCTAGCCCAGGACATAAAGCATGAAGGTTGTAGGTCCTAATCTTTGTATGTAACTGAGCTCTGGCCAATAGGACTGAAAAGAAAGTCTGTCGTTGCAAGGCTTTTGAGATGGATTCTTCTTGGTGAAATGAGTATACAGGAGGAGAAAACACCTCAATCCCCTTTCCTTTCAGGACTTTGGATGTTGTTATGGGGGGTTTAATGCGGAGACTTGCTGCTTATGGTCTGGGGATGAGGGAGGTTGATGACATGCAGAGCCTGGTAAACCCAGGTTGGAAAGAGCTTAGGTACTTGAAGGCATCATTACGTCACTGAGCCAGTTCTTAGATCTGCTTCTCTCTGGACTTCTTGCTGAACGTCATAATAAATGTCCTTATTGTTTAAGCCACAGTTAGCAGCATCCTCTGTTACTTACAGACAAAAACATTCCAACTGATAAAAAGAAGTTAGTTAAAAGAAGGCAGTTCATATCAGCGTGGTTGCTTCTCTCACAGGCAAAGAAAAAGAAAAAGTGTTACTGGTTTACTAATGAGCTTTTTGTAGACCTGGTCATTTAGAGCTTGAAACGCATTTTTCCCATAGAAATGTTATAAATGATGTCCAGGTTCTCAAGGTAAACCCATAAGGCCTATTTAATCCTATAATGCCACAAATCTGTACAGCCTAGTAGAATTAAATTACCTTAAAAAACAATGTTTCCTTTGGGACAAAAATAACAACAACAAAAAAATGAATTCAGAGATCCAGCTTGCCAAACAGAAAAGCATCACCCCAATTACAATAAAGCTGAGGACTTCATTTCCCTTAAGTCCTGGGCACTGGGAAGTGTTATTAACCCATATCCCAAAGGCAGTGGTGACTGATACCTGTGGTCTGGGAGTCTGTCCGAGAGAGTTCAAAGGCTAGGCAGAGGCAGGCTAGGAGTCTGGCAAGGGGGACAGTTAAATGTCCGCCCATAACACACACACACTCCCTAGTTTCAGGAGTTTACCTGACTATTTCCATTTCTGGGCTGCTACCTACTGTCTCTAATAAAACAATCCTCTCCCTCTCTTTCCTCTGAAGCGTTCATAACTTGTGGCAATTTCGGGCAGAACCAGCAATGTTTATTCTAACATCACTGCTTACCAGGTTTTGTTCACTCTGAACACCAGGTAGTTGATGCTACCAGTAAGCATGAAGTGGGGAGACATTGGCCAGCACTTATAGCAGGCGTCCCCAAACTACTGCCATTTATCTACCCCCGTTGCACTTCCGGAAGGGGCCCCTCTTTCATTGGTGGTCAGTGAGGAGCACTGTCTGTGGCGGCCCTCCAACGGTCTGACAGTGAACTGGACCCCTGTGTAAAAAGTCTGGGGACCCCTGAATTAAAGTATCTATATATAAAAATAGCTGTGGGGAGGGGGTATTCAACTTGGGATGAAGTGGCAAGACAGTCTACTGATACTCAATGAACTTGTGCTTCGTCTTCACCAGCGAAGTTGGAAGACCTGAGAAGCCGTGCTGTGCCCTTCTCGTTAAAGCTCAGTGAGGCTGCCAAGTGCTGGCTTCTGAGTTCGGAACTCCTTGCCCCGCAGCGTCCCTGGCTACCTCTCTGAGGCAGAGCAAGTGCTGGAGAAGTGGTTCAGACCCCGAAAGACAGCTCCTATTCCCAACCGACTCTCTCGTGGTTTGTTTTCTTTAAGCCCAAATATGTGGCGGGCGAAGGCAGACAAACTGGAGAGAGGAAAGAGACTTCCCACCACTTTTCTCAGACACTTAGGAAGTTAATGAGGAGAAGTAAGGGGAGCTCTCAGGGAATGATAAAAATCCGGGAATCTGGGGCCTATTCCTTTACCATGAACCCTTGAGATATGTCAGTTTTTCCGATGGGGTGATACTGGCACTCGGGGGATGGGAATTACTTCTTGTGATAGGCAATAAAATAACTACAATGATTATAATGAAAATTTCTACAGCTGACCACACAGAATTACATACAAAGGTATGTATTTGATAATATCTGTGGATTTCTCTGATTTCTCCAATTCATCAGTGAGGCCTTGTGAAAATAAGTGTGATTTTTAGGATTTTTATTATACTACACTTAAAGTCTCCTTTATGCCTAACCAACCACCATGTTGGTTTCTTATACACACTATTCCTTTGAGGATTGCTAGGGATTTTTGTTTTTTATTTACTTATTTATTTTTTAAGTGAGAGGAAGGGAGATAGAGAGACAGAATCCTACCTGTGCCTTAACTGGGATCCACCCAGCAACTTTTGTCTCAGGCTGATGCTGAATCAACCAAACTATTTTTAACACCTGAGGCCAGTGCTCAGAACAATTCAGTCATTCTCAGTGCCCAAGGGTGGATGCTTGAACCAATAGAGCCACTGACTGCAAGAGAGGAAAAGAGAGAGAAGGGAAAGAGGGAGAGAACCAGAAGCAGAGGGTCATGTCTCCTTTGTGTTCTGACGCACAGACAGGGCTGAAGTTCTGCCCACTGAGCCGACAGGCTGGGACTGGGAGTTTTAATGGACAATAAACACAAAGGGTAGGAAGTGGGGCTTAGGTAAAAGTTCCTCTTTTGTTATTATAGCATTTTCCCCCTTCACTTAAACCTTCATTTCTATCTTCTGTTTCTCAGTTTAATCAAGCTACTATAACAAAAATACTATTGACTATGTGGCTTATAAGTGACTATAATGTGTTTCTCACAGTTTTGGAGGCTAAAAGTCTAAGATTAGGGTGCCAGCATGATCAAGGTCTAGCAAAAGCCCTCTTCTGGATCACAGGCTACCAACATCTCATTGTTTCCTTATGTAACAGTGAACAGAACAGAAGAGGAAAGCTCTCTCCTGACTTTATGAGGTCACTTACCCATCCATGAGGGATTCAGTGACCCACCCCCATGCCTCACTGAATCCTAGTTACTTTCCAAAGCCCCTCACCTCCTAATACCATCCTATGGGAGGGTACAATTTTAACATATAAATTTTCAGGGGGAGAACACAGACAGTCAATATATAATACCCTATAACTCCAGGAGCTATGTGTCCACTACCAGTAAAGAAAAAGACATGAATTAGTTCCTTGGAGATTTGAGACTGATAAAAGAGGAAAAAGAAAAAGAAAGAGTATTCTGACTATGATGGATAAGCTCACGAAATACATTCTCATCAAAATTTATGAGAAAATGTTAGGCTGGAGGAAGTTCCCCAGCGAGGCTTCTTTAGGGTCCCAGTTTTCCCACAGGAAACATCAGGAATGCAGCAGGTGAAGCTGCCTGTCCAGCGTGAAGCCTGCCAGGTCAGGGACGTCGCCAATGGGGGTAATAACAATAGCATAATAGTTTTCTATTGCTGTGCAACAAATTATTTCTTATTTACAACTTCTGTAAAGAGTAAAGAGTCTGGGCAAGGTGTAATGGGTCCTCTCTTAGGACTGAATAAGGCTGCAATGGAGGTGTCCGTTAGGCTGTGCTCTGAGGTGGGGAAGACTCCACTATGAAGCTCATTTAGCTTGTTGGCAGAATTCATTTTCTTTTGGCTACATGAGTGAGGTTGGCTTTGCTGGCTGTCACTTGAAGGCCACCCTCAAGTACCAGAGGACACTTGTGGTCGCTAGAGGCCACCACCAGTTTCTTGCTACAGAGACTTCCTTAACATGGCTGCTTACTTCATCAAGCTAGGAAGGAGACTGTATCTCTCCCTCTATTCTGCTAACACTGAGTCTTATGTAATGTAATATAATCATGAGACTGACATCCTATCACCATTGCTGTATTTTGCTGGTTAGAAGCAAGTCAGCCCTGGCCGATTGGCTCAGTGGTAGAGTGTTGGCCTGGCGTTCAGGAGTCCCGGGTTCGATTCCCGTCCAGGGCACACAGGAGAAGTGCCCATCTGCTTCTCCACCCCTCCCCCTCTCTTTCCTCTTTGTCTCTCTCTTCCCCTCCCGCAGCCGAGGCTCCACTGGAGCAAAGTTGGCCCGGGCATTGGGGACAGCTCCGTGGCCTCTGCCTCAGGCACTAAAATGGCTCTGGTTGCAACAGAGCAATGCCCCAGATGGGCAGAGCATCGCCCCCTGGTGGGCATGCCGGGTGGATCCCAGTCGGGTGCATGCGGGAGTCTGTCTGACTGCCTCCCCGTTTCCAACTTCAGAAAAATACAAAAAAAAAAATTAAAAAAAAAGAAGCAAGTCACAGGTCCCTCATACACTCAAGTAAGAGAGGTTACATAACGGCGTGGACACACAGAGACACCAGGAGGTGGAAATTATCAGGGGTCATCCTAGGATCTGCTCACCACACCAAGTTTGTTAAACCCTAACCATACTCTAAACCTCTGAAATAATTGCCTTAAGATGACTATAAAACCTGCCTTTAGAAATTTTGAGATCTGAGTTTTGGGTTCAATTTCTCACTGCATCACTAACATTATCTCTTTCTATCAGAGTTCAACAATATACAAACTATGCCAGGTAGACACTGGCTCTAAAGGTGTTCGCAGGGGCCACAGATCAGCCCTTATTCTGAAGTCAGGTGGAGAAAGGGGATACCGAAAGGCTCGGTCCGTTCACTGCATCCTTACACCATAGAGTTACTAGTGAACGTTGTTGGTTCTGTAGCAATGGCCTACGGATGGTTCAGATCTTTGTGCAAGTTACTCTTGTGCTCCATATTTGAGCCCCAAAGTTAGAGCTTTCTGTGACTCCTTCTGCTGTCGTCAACCGGGACAATGATAGCCTTCCGTCCTCAAGGAACCCAGCTGAGCCTGGGTCACTCATGCAGTCTCTGTCTCTCTTCACAGTGAACTCCCCTTAGGGGCCTGGTGTCAGCAAAACGCAGTCAGGGCTGCCTCTTTCCACTGAATGGCTTTCCTTACTTCCCAATCTCGGGGAACAGCGTTTGCCTCTTTCACTTACCAAGGGTCCCTTGTGCAAATTGGTACACCCACTTCGGAGGCTCTGACTACCGAGAGGTAGGTGCAACCATGTTAAATCTAGGGAAGATTTGTTCAGTTTGGAAGGACTTTATGCCTTCACATTTGCATAACTGTGTAAACTGCACAGAGTAGAGAAGAATGGCTTTAAGATGACTTTTTTACCTCTGCCTAAACAGGGAAGCAGCTGGTACGCTGCTCAGTAAAACAAATTAAAGCCCTGCTTCGCCAGGCATCCAGGCACCCCATTACACTGGTATTTTATTATACACGTCTTCAAAGCAGTCTGTAAGCACCGAGTCTTTATCAGTGGAGTTCTATGGGAGGCTTTCCTCTTCTCCATTATCTTCTGCCAAATGCTGACAGGAGCCGTGTGATGCTGCAATCCTCTGTCATCCCGTCCCTGGAAATCTTTGTCCGTTTTCTTTATGCATGTTGTGGCTGTTGGAGTAGTGTTTTAAGGTCTCTTTGCTGGGAAAAGTCCAAATTGAAAACAGCTGACCCACTGGGAGGGAACAAGGAGGCCATGGCATTTCCTATGGAGCACTTTATAGCAGTCATTCCAGGTGTTACTGTTTAATTCTTTTAACAGAGTCCCGGTATCATGTGGGTTACACAGGCACAGGGGACGTCTGAGATTTCTCTAGGGCCTTTAACAGCTAATAAGTACAAGAGAGAAAGAAAGAAAGAAAGAAAGAAAGAAAGAAAGAAAGAAAGAAAGAAGAAAGAAAGAAGAAAGAAAGGAAAGAAGGAAGGAAGGAAGGAAGGAAGGAAGGAAGGAAGGAAGGAAGGAAGGAAGGAAGAGAAAGAAGGAGAAATTGGGTAAAAATGTTTGCGGCTTTGCTATTTACATTATTCTTTTCTACTTACACCTCTCCCTGAAAACCTATAGATAGGTAAATTTTAGATCTAGTTTTCTTTATTTAAACCTACCTATGAACATATGAGTATTAATGAAAACTTTTGAGTACTGAAGGTAAATGGGTTTATATTTCAGAAAAAAATCTTGACTGATGCCTTCCTGAAAATCTTATTACAACAGGGACAAAAATTCAGTATCTAGGGGTTGAGATTAAAGGAAAGTGGGACAGTGTCTCAGCTTGGGATGTCATCATTTTCCAGATAAAAACGGTGCACTAGAACTGAGCCACTGGGCTGTCTTAAATGGACACAGTTCTTAACCGCTGTCCTCCTTGCTACTATTAACTCTCCTATTGTTGGGTAAGTTGGGTGTAAGAGAAAATGGGAAGTATGAGTGGAGTGGAACAGGAAAAGAAAACAAGAAAATTGGGCGTAAAAGACAGTCATGGGAAGTATTAGTTGAATGGAGCAGAAAAACAAACAAACAAGAGAGAAATCTCAAAGCCACAACAGAGAGAAACGAAGAGAATGAAAACATCCCTCTGTGAAGATGAGATAGCTGTTATGATACAGCCATTTTTATGTAAGACACGTGTGTGTGCACGTACACACACACAGACACACACACACACACACCTGAGACTGTAGGTGTTATTTTGGCTGATACAACTCACGATGGTCAGGGTTTTTAGTTACAGACAACAGAAGTGTAGCTAATGAAAGCAGAAAGTGATATATTAAGAGATAATGGCAGCTTCTAAATCATCAGGAAAGCTGAAAAAAAGAGACTCAATGTGAATGCTCTCACAACTCCCAGAACTGTACCATAGAAATGCCGTACCCAGAGAGCTGTTGCTTCAGTTATAATCAGAAATTTGCTGAATCAGGAAGCTGCTCTTATAACTTTCTTCACAATAGTCGCGTCTGTCAGAAACCATACCAGTAATACGGCAGATCATTAATATTGATCTTACCTGCCTGTTCTTACATGTGACCAGGTTTTAAATTAGGAACTTATGCTGGTATACATGGGTGGGTAAACCTAAATCTTATCTTGAAACTTCGCTATAAGAGAATCTGAGAAATACTGTTTTTTTCTTATTTTCCTAGCCTCTGTATGCTAAGAATTGCAACAAGTGTTGATTAAGACGTGCTGCCGCATTCTGCCTCTGTTGAATTTAGTAGACTGCCAAAAACTCCTTGTTCCAAATGGAAGAGAGTATAACAGCATTTCAGTAAAAAAAACAACAACAACAAAATAAAGCAGGATCCAAAGTGACCTCTCAGTTTTTACATCCTTATAGACAACTCTCCCATGTATTTTTTTGTTTGTTTGTTTTGTTTTGGCTAGTCAATAAAATCAATAGAAAATGCTGTGATTTCTGAAGCTATGTCATAAAAAGCATTTCCATTTCGGCCATGATCTCTTGGACAGCTTGTTCTGGAGAAAAGCAACCTCCACATTGTGAAGACACACAAATAGTTTCTTGGAGAAATCCATCTGGAAAGGAAGCAACATGCCTATATCAACTTGCTAGCATGAGAGTGAGCCACCATAGAGGAGGGTCACCAGCGTCAGTCAGGACTTCAGATGACTGTAACCCCACTGACTTGTGCCTGCAACATCAAGATCCTGATCTAAAACAACCAACACAGCCTTTGCTATATTGCTGACAGATATAGTAAGAGAAATACATGATTATTGATGCATATCATTGTTATGTTAAACCACTACCTTTTGGGGTGATTTGTCACAGAGCTATAACTAATATAGTGCAGGAAAGCCTCTCTAAAGCGATGATATTTGGTATCACCTGAATGAGTAGTAAGTAGCTATTTGACAGATAGGAAGTTAAGTGTTTCATGAAAAACCGAAGCAGGTAGTGGCCCTGAGGTACGAACGAACTTGGCTCTTTAAGGGACAGAATAAAGTCTGTATGCAATGCATAATGAGTGGGGTTGGGTAACAAAGAGGTGGGGAGAGATATGTAGGAGCCAAGTTCCTTAAAATGTTGTAGGTCATGGTAAGGAATTTGAATTTTTCCTAAGTGCAGTAGGAGTTTTTAAAAGTTTTAAAAGCTTTAACCTGACCAGGCAGTGGCGCAGTGGATAGAGAGTCGGACTAGGATGCAGAGCACCCAGGTTCAAAACCCTGAGGTTGTTGGCTTGACTGCAGGCTCATCTGGTTTGAGCAAAGCTCGCCAGCTTGAGCCCAAGGCCGCTGGCTTGAGCAAGGGGTCACTCGGTCTGCTGTCGCCCCTGTCAAGGCACATATGAGAAAACAATCAATGAACAACTAAGGTGCCACAATGAAGAATTGATGCTTCTCATCTCTCTCCCTTCCTGTCTTTCCTTATCTGTCCCTCTCTCTGTATCTCTCTGTCTCTGTCAAAAAAAAAAGCTTTAAAAGCTTTAATGTGTTAAACATGCTAGTGATGTGACAAAAGAATGGAAGCTAAAAGAGTTCAGACTTCTTGATATACTCATTTAAGAAGTCTTTTGTAATAGAGGAATGGATGAAGAGTCAAGTGATTTTTTTTTAAATGGGTAGAATTAAGGCCTGTTTGTATGCTGATGGAAATGGTTTTAGAGTGAGGGAGAAATTAATGGTGCAGGAGATCCAATGGATAATTTCAGGATAATTGTCTTTAAATAGGTAAGAGGGATAAATTCAGAGGACAGCAAAAGGTGGTCCCTCAGCAGGAAGAAAGACAGGGAGGAGTGTCCCCAGTACATGGGGACCCTGGCAGTTAGACTGGTGATTTTGTAAAAGCGAGCTGATGTTGTCTGATTGCATCTCAACAGAATTGGTTTGATCGAGTTAAAAATGGGGTTGTTGGAAGATTGAAGAAAGAGGAAATAGCTATTTTTGTTGCATGTCTGAATAAATGGAACACTCAGTTGGAAGTTCTATTGCTTTGCACTTCTAAGGAAAACAACAACAAAAACAACAACAAAAAGAGAGGAAAACAAGTTGAGCTGAGTTATTTAGGCCAAAAAAAGCATGGCTGGTGTCAGGGGAAGATAAAAGGGAGAAGACGGAGTGAACTGAGAGAAAAGCTGATCTTACTTTATCCTCCATAGAGTGTTAGAATTTTAGCCTTAAAGGGAAACTTTGATCAGTATATTGAGGCAAAAGCATACTCTTTGCTGCTCTTTTTTATTTAGTCGTCCCAGGTATTTATATTTATAAAATGAACTGATAATTTCCATTTCTATCACCAGTGGAACCAACATGGCCATAACTAAAAATTTGGGATTTTTACTCAAACAAGAGGCACCAATTATTATTTGGTGGCATTTGTGCATTCACCCAAATTGATTAAATGCCTGCTTAGTTTGCTATATAGTCTTCTAGATCTAGGTGATAGAAAAAAAAGTGAGGGAGTAAGACAGACAACCTCTCTGCTCTCCTGCTTGCTAGTCCAGCCTTCCTCTACCATGTAGATAATCAGGCGTGTTTTCAATCTCTCAACAATATAGCACACTTCTGCCATTAAACATAACTCTAAGGTGTACCTAGAGACAGTGTGTATATAGGGTAGTGTTTACGGTATGGTCTCTGAGCCGGATGAGGTTTGAATCCCCTAATCATCCTGGGCTTTGTTTCTTACCTTTACCCTGAGCACAATGATAGAACACATCTCATTCCATTTTTAAAATAATTAAATGAACTTTTACATATAAAATTCTTAGAGGAAAGCCAGGCACATAATAAGTGTTAAGTAAGTGATTTCTATTAACGGATATAAATGTATCTTCTTCATATAAATGAAGAAAATCAGGCTTTTCAAATAAATTTTAAGTATAGTTTAAACTAGATATAATGTAGAAACGGAGTGGTCTGACTTAGCTTCTTCTCCATTCACACAATTACATAAAGATTTTTAAAGCAGGCATGTGTTTGCTTGTGTGTATGTGTATTCTCACATTTCACCACTTCTGTAGAAATTATATATTTACTAGACGAACCAGGCACTGATCATGACATTTATCTTGAGGAAGTTAATTTTCATCTTACAATTTAGAACTCTTGTTTTACAACGTAATACTAAAATTTGAGATGTTGGAAATAAAAATGTCAGGTGAAACTCAATGATCCTCCACAGTCAAAAATTAAATAATGTAATGTATAAATTGTTCTACAAAAGCAAATTGCATAAATATCAGAAAGTCTGTCATTAACACCTTCCTTCCTGGTATAATAATTTTTCTTCATATTTACAATCCTTCCTTCCACCTCATGAACAGGTATAAGTTGTTTCTATTTGAGCCTATACGGATCAATTATTTAGTTTTATGCAGGTTTCCTTTAAATGCAGTAACCTTGAGTAAGAATGATTAGTGTATGAAAGCTTCTAATGAATTTATGTGAAAAAAATGGTGACCGAGTTGCTTTTCATTTTTAGAGGGCCTTTACCACAATATTTAAAGACTGCATTATATATACAGTTATTCATTCTGTAAATTAAACCTTTCATTCTTAGTAGCTTATGCAAAGCTAACTTACCCTACCTATTTGCAAATATATTATTAGTGAATGCTTTTCTTCCTTTTTTTCTTTTTGTCCAAATTGCCAAAATGTATCACGATATACAAAGGACATCTTAAATGCTACCAAAATAGAAATTTTTCTGTAAGCTATAAGCACAATATATGGTACAGTCACTCCAGGTGCCCAAAGAGATGTGAAACTATGAGATGAAAGAACAAAAGTGAAAACCCTCTGAAAAAGTTAAAAGTACAATAACGGCATCATGGAAAGTCACCTGGGGGTAGCTAATCATTGAAGCTCCGCTCCTGAGCGTGAAGGATGTTTGATGAAACTAGGCTTTGGTGGATTTTTCCCAGGCCCACCCTTTCTTGCTCCCAAAGTAACTGTCAGCATTTCAGATTCCCTTGGGTCCTCTAAGGTGAGCAAGAGAGATTTGATAGAACAGATGCTCAGAAACAGAGCAGAAAAAATGGGGTAAAGCTGAGTGGCTGAGCTAGTCCAGATTCTTTGTCACTATATCTTGAACCGCAACTGACCTATTAACCTTTCCTCTTGTGTTCCTTACACTCTGTTAATTGGATTTAAATAATTGCTTTTACGTGGAAATCCCAGTGATAGGACAGGACTAGTGGGGAAAAGATGAGCTTGACATAAGCTAAAATGTTCCTGTGTCTCTATGTAGTCTTTCACCACTATCTTTAGTAAATGTAAAATTAAAATAACAATAATAAAAGACTTGAAAAGGCCTTTATGCTATTTGTGCATAGGGACTGGAGGTTCTCAGAGGACCAAGGAACCAGGGAGGAAATGAAAAGGAAGCTGAAGGTGGAAAAGAATGCTCTTTCCTCTAAGAATTTTAAAGGAAAATGGATTTAGATTGATATCCATTCTAAAGCATCGTACATTTGAAGATATGTTGGTAGAGTGAATCTCCAATATACACACACCAAGGGTGCACACACCATCCAGACACAGAAACATATTTAAGAGATATCATGGAAGAAGCAATATCAGACAGCTTTTATTAACATAAAAATGCACTTCTAATCAAATGACTATTTGCCATAATATTTTTATGTTTAAGTATTACAAATTAATTATTTTTAAAAGATTTTATTTATTCATTTTAGGGAGAGGGGTAAAGAGAGAGAGAGAGAGAGAGAGAAGAGGGGAGGAGCAGGAAGCATCAGCTCCCATATGTGCCTTGTCCAGGCAAGTCCAGGGTTTTGAACCGGCAACCTCAGCATTTCCAGGTTGACACTTTATCCACTGTGCCACCACCGGTCAGGCTACAAATTAATTATTAAATTGAAAAAAACAAACAAAAGAAACTTGGATTATTTATTCATTAAGATGAGGAGACTGAGGAGCAATCTAATATTCAGTCTTGTTTTACATATTTACATATGAAAATAGATTTATAAAATGTTTCTAATTATAAAGTGACTCCTTTGATTTGTGCCCCCACCAAAGTATGCATCTTTCTTTCTTGAGCTGCAACCTAATTAAATTTAATCTCCCTGCTTTTCTTCTAAACATGAAACTTTATTTGTCTGTGCCTAAGAAACTGGAGAACAAGAACTAAATTATATGTTACTTTTGATATTTAAGAGATTTAAGAGATCCTCATCTTGGTATTTCTAAGGAAAGAGTCCAACTATCCCGGTATTTTTTGTCTGAAGATTCCAAAGCAATGAAGCACACTATTTTCCTTGAATGCTGTTATACATGACAAAGGAGCTAACTGCTTAATTCCAGGGGTCTGTTATTATTTGTAAACTGGTTCTTAAATAAGGATACTTACAGATGGCTCTTGCTCCAGATGGTATCATTTAACTGCCTGTGTTACTCATGAGTGGTTTTCTGCTTTAGCCTTAAACAAATACTTAACACAGCAATTCTTTTATCAAGAATTCTTCCTTAAAATTGGAACAGTATCCTAAAGTGCTACGCGAAGTGGCAGGGACGGCTCAGGCAATTTCCTTCAGCGTGGACACTTGGGTTAAGCATAAATGGAGCATGAAGGTACTGCTGGGAATAAAAAAGAACTGTAGCCAAGAGAAAAAGAGGAGGAAAAGAAGATCTCTGAACATAGTGTGAAGCTCTGAGTGCAAATTCTTGCTCTGCTTCTTACTGATAGATACGTGAATTCCAAACTGCCCTCTTGATGTTCCGCTTATCTGTCAGACCTCACCCTTACTGGACTATCGCCCCTGAGACAGAGGAATTCCAGAAAGCCGATCAACCTGCCCCAAGAAGGAGCATTCCAGAAAGCTGAAATCCTAAAACCGTAAAAGGGAACATACCAGAACTTTTGCTTCAGTATCCCCTCAGGCTCTCCCAAACACTATATAATTCACCCCTAGTCTGTAACCGGTGCTCTTCTCTCCGGGAGAAGTGCCCGGCAGGGTTCCTTTCTTCCTTTCAATAAAGCCTGTTCCTCTGGTCTTTCGGACTACCATGGATTCCAACACTTACTAGCCTGACGTTGGTAATAGATCTCTAAAACAGTACGAATGAGATTTCCCTTTCACAGGAACTGTTTGAGGACTAAATCAGATAACCAATATTTTCCACCACTATTTCTGGGTGGATATTAATTGATGTTACCAAGGGGAAAAAAGTTTCCTTTGTTGCTTCCATTTGAGAAATATTAAGTTAGACCAGGAAATAGGTGTTGAAAGACCTATTGATCTATAAAATGCTAATATGCTTTGTGACTCTCTAAGAAGTTGTATGTCACTGTGTTTTCTAAACTTATTTGACCCCTAGCAAGCACTCTTGTTGGAAAGATATTCTGTGGAACAAACACATTTTGGGAAAGGCTATTCTATTCTCTGAAGTGCTGTTCAAATGTAAGCTGTTAAAAGTTAGATGTAACACTAGACAGTAATCTAGGACCTGTATTTTATTAATATCTTCTAAAAAACTTTCTTGTCTGATTCTCAAAATTAATCTATTATAAGTAACATTTAAAAATAAGATAGACAGCATGATACTTAGTATATCAGGTATTTAAAAATAAACAAAAGAAATAAAAATGTATTTGTGTCTATAGGTTCAGAGCACTTTAACTATACTTCTCAGATGCATATTTAAAATATAACCAGATATTGTTTCTCTTCCTTCATGGAATTTTTACTTTAGAATTTTATTAGTATGGTTTAAACTGAAGCGGTGTGAAAATTTTAATGTTCTTTTTGCCTTTTTTTTTTTTTTAGTAATATCAGAAAAATGCATGAGAGTATTATAGAAACAGCTTAAGTACTGGAGAAATCTTGGACTCGCCCCTGAAAAACGACTTAATTGCTCTGCAGTCTCCACAATTTACAAACCCTTCCATATCAATGGACGCTTCAGATCTGTAGCTGCGGGAGTCTTTCCTTGAATATTTCTTCCATACTTCTCCTCTATGCCCATGCTTACTTAGCTCCTTTACTGGGATTTAAATTGCGGTAGTTATGCGTTTAAAGTTCTAAACTATCTTTTTGCCTCTTTTAATTTTACGTTTGTGATGGTTTCAGGGATACCGAATATTCTAATTATTCTCATGACGAAATTATTGCCTGCATCCTGGATTACACTTTCTTCTGCTTTCATTGCCTGCTTCAGCAGTGTGCTGATCATTGGCATGCATGAAAATCATTGTAAGCATCTCTGATTCATTAGTTGATTATTTGCACTCCTAGATATGAGGTGATAAAGAAATACAGACACAGTCTTGGCAGCACAAAGCTAACACTGCTTTTCTGCAAACACAGGAGATTCTCTTTATTTTTTTCCCCATGAGAGTAGATCTGTCCTTACCTTCCTTCTTATTTAATCTATTAGCATAGCATATCTTAGTTTTAGTCTAAAAAAATACGTATTCTGTGTAGATAAAAAAATATTTATTCAAACTTGAAAAAAAGAATATTTAAGAATCAATATTAAGCTTCAAATACAACAGAAAATTAGACTGATACTTTAATTTCATTCTCAATAGCACGTATATTCTAAAGACATTCTAATAAAATTATTGACACCAGGTAGCACATATCCATAGTTTTTAATGCAAGTGCTTTCTTATACATTAAATTATTTGTATTTATTATTTTTGGTCTCCCAGGACATTCAGAGTTCAGATGCATTTTGCTTGTATTCAAGAAGGAACTTCCGGATATTGTAAGGGGATAAAGAGTTCAGTAATAATAATTCTTATTAAGAATAAATAACCTGTCTCACGAACAATATAATCTTTGCTTTATGTCTTTACAAGGAATGTAGGAAGTTGTTTTGCAGGTGGGTTCCCAAGGACTCAAGATGCCAGTACCCTGGAGACAAAGTTAAAGAAACTTTGTAAAGCCATCACTGGTGTTAAGAAAGCACCCTGTAAGACATTCCTGCACGGCCAATCTTGCCCACCTGCACTCTACTATATGACTAATTGCATGTCCAGTAATAGATCACTAACCTCCCCAAAGACATATAAACTGGCCCGTCAGCCAAGACTGTTAAGGTAGTTCTTTTGAACGTGAGTCCCCTGCTTTCTCCGGTTGCTGGCGATCTGAATAAAGAACACTTTCATGCTACTCGACCCTGGTTCGTGATACAGTGTTGATGGGCAACTTCAGCCCTGACTTGTTCTGGCAAAAATATTAAAATGGGATAAGTTTCCAAGATGGTTTATGGAATTCTTTCTCTGCAGAGCTTTTGGGACAATCCATGACCTCACAAATCTTTGTTAATTTAAATGTGGTTATCTTTGTAGGCCGGAGACTAGACAAAGTAACCCTCTATGGCCCCTTTCTGTCTTATCACCTGCAGGTAGGTTAGCCTAGTCGTCTTCAGTGGAGAAGTGTGAAAATGTCAAAACGCACGTGGAGCTGCCCTGTGCATATGCAAATCAATGTACAGGTGAAACACAGGCGGTTCAGAATGGAAAATGGATCTGATGTTGCCGTGTGACCCCAAAGACACCACAGAGAGAGCCAGACGGAGCGGACATCGCCTTTGTTACTTACATACAAGGGCAGTACCAATGGCGGCAGGTGGCTGAGAGTCCGAACCGCGCTGGGTGGGGTTGCGGTTTGCACAGCTAAGCCGTGCATGTTACTCAAGCGAAACTAAGCAGGTCAGCAGAGGATAGGGGGAAGGAAGGGTGCGTGCCTGTTCTGTGCTGCCCCTCCTTGGCACACATCTGGTGACCTAGTTCCAGGGTTCTTAGTAAAACCTTAGTTTCCGTTTGACTGTGCATTATCTCACCCCCTGAGGTCAGGCTCCTGCATAGTGCCATGTGGCTGGAGAGGGGGAAGGGCCATGCCCAGCATCGCCCCTCCGCTAGGAGAAGAGGCGGTTCATGGATCCGGGAGCTCTGTGTCCTAAACGGGGGCGTGCAGAACCCGGCGCTTCAGAGTGTCACGCCAGGGTATATCGAAGCTGTGGAATACACATAGTTCGTTCTGCTGTATTGTCAATAATCTCGAAAATATTGGAGAAAAACATTTTGAAATTTTGTTTTTATTATAATAAGTATGGAGATATTATAAAGTAGAAATCACATATTTTGGCATTGATTAAAAACACAAGACCCAAGTCTACAAGAATAATTCTGAACTGCTTCGCACCGTCTCGCCAGTGCCTCCCTCGCGTGTCCGTCACTGTCCTCTGCTGTGCTTGTGGCAATGGTCGCAGGGCTCTTCGGTCGGAGGAAACGTCACTGTCCTCTGCTATGTTTTTGGCAATGGTTGCAGGGGTCTTCCGTCGGTGGAAACGTATGGCCTAAAACACTGGTTTCATTATCCTATTTATTATTTCAGCTTCAGTAAAAATGTATTTTAAATCCTACTGTTAATTTATCAAGACATTCAAGAAAAATTTGCTTTGAGACCAGCAGATTAGAACTTAATCTTTTTAGATTTGATAAAAAGGAATTAAAAACCATTCTCATATATATGTTTGTCTTGAAAAATTAAATCATTGACATCTGATTGAAAGTTACATGTCAAAATGCATCAAGCATTGTCCTTAGGACCTTTATAGGTTGTGCTATCTATGGTTGACTACCAGCCTATCAGCCATAACTCCATTTCTCCATTTTGGTTGTACTCAAATTCTTTTTTTTTTTTTTTTGTAAATCTCTAAGCTATTATCTCAAATCTTTCAAAGTTGAATCTCTAAATAGTACTAAAATAATATGGAAATCACAAAGAAGTTTGGTATAAAGTGGATGCATATTCAAATTACTCAAGTGATAATTTTATTTTTAATTAACTTTCATTTATGGATTTCTCCCAATTTTCTATCAAATCCTAGATACACAGAGCCGTCTAATTCAGTAATTTGGTGGGTTTTTTTTTTTTTCTTCCATTTGTGGTGTCTATTTTCGAGAATTCTGCAAATAAAGAAATCTGTAAATATGGCTCCTCCTTGTTAACCTGACACTAATCCTTCCCAACTCTCCTACCGCTGACATACTTTGTTTGAAATCATGATTCAAGAACCTATCAGGCCCTGGCTGGCGGCTCAGGAGATAAAGCACTGACCTGGAATGTCAGAAGTCGTGGATTTACCCCTGGTCAGGGCATATACCAGACATGTCAGAAGCAACCAATGAGTATCCAACTAACTCAAACAACTAAGTGAAACGAGTTGATGCCTCTCTCTTTCTCTCTTTCAAATCAATAGAAAAAAATTAAAAGAAAAACCTATAAAAGCAAATATCTGATTTAAAGAATAGTTACTTACACTTTGAGTTGGAAGATGTCATTTAGGTCTAACCGCAGAAGTTCTGGATAGATGTGTCTTCCACAAAATCACTGTAAGATCATTCAGCCTCTTCTTGGACATTTTCAGTAAAACGTGTCTCTTCGGTTATTTTCAGTAAAAATGTATTCTTCCAAATAGACAATCTGGAATAAAATACTCAAGTCTTGCCATTCTCCATGTATATCTTTAAATATTTGAAGGAATCATATCTCCCATTAATCTAGTGGTTTACTGAAACTGGTTTATACCAGATTACAAAAGCTAATTTTTAATTTCAGGAGGTTTGCAAACAGGTTTTTAAACTAGCCATTATTAGAAATTAAATTATACAAACAAGTAATTTTAAAAAGACAATAAAACCAATCACTTCCCAATTGTTTTATTCTTACGTATGTGAAGTTATTTACACTTACAGCTGCATGATAAAAATACTACATATTGTTGTACTACTGAGTATGTCTTGCCAACCCTGCATTTAGTGATACCATGTTGGTAGCTTGAAATTAGCCAACGTGGAAGTATTTACATGATAAAAATTAACAAACGCTAGAAATCAGGGATTTATTTCTCTCTTTTTCTGAAAAGCTAGTTATAAAACATTTACATTGCATTATGGTCTCATCTCTGATGCAGTCTGAAAATTTTGTGCAGTTTATTATATCATTTTACAGCATCATAGAATGTGTTTCTCTATGATTTTATAAGTATCTCTATTCTCCTGCATACCTTCCTTCAGATATCCATAAGTTCCCACTAGTACCCAGAACCTAACACAAAATTCTAAATGCCCAATAGAAGGAATTCTACCAGTGATTTGGATACTATTTTTCACACGACCTAAGAAACATATTTGTATTTTAAACAACATTCAGCATTATTTATACAACAAAAAGTTACAAAATATAAATTGTCCCATCTATAACACAGAATTTTCATGAGACTCTAATTATTTGAATAAAAATGTATAATGTGTTTCAGAAATATAAACAATTATAATGATAGTGTACAGGTCACAGAAAGTAATGTTTCCATAACATGCTTCAATGATGAGAACAAATGTTGCATATTATTCTGTCTTGATAACTTATTTTTATCACAACATAAATAAAATTAAGGCAAGTCCTCAGAAAGGTGCCCAGAATAGTAGGGAGTCTGATTTTGTTATACTATCACAGGCTTAGTTTTCTAACTAAGTTTTTTAAAAACTAATACTAATATTTGTTTTCATGCTCAAATAATTCATTAAAATTATTATTGATTATCTCACAATTAGATAATACACACACTTAAAACTGATAATGGGTTCTATAATAATTCAATTTTTTACTAATTAAAAGAATTTAGATATTATAATATTTAAAAATTTAGGTTAATTTTCATTTTTATATTCTTAAATAAACCTTAATGCTTTCAGGGACAAAAAGAAAACTGCAATCTTTTATAAACATGGGAAGCCAAACCTTTTGTAGCAGAATAAGAAATATAAAACCCTATTCTTTTTTTTTAATTTAAATTTTTTAAAAAAATTTTTAATGAGGTGACATTGATAAATCAGGATACATATGTTCAGAGAAAACATCTCTAGGTTATTTTGACATTTGATTATCCTGCATTCCCATCACCCAAAGTCCAACTGTCTTCTGTCACCTTCTAACTGGTTTTCTTTGTGCCCCTCCCCTCCCCCAAACCCCTCCCTCTCCTTCCCCCCACCTGGTAACCCCCACACTCTTGTCCATGTCTCTGAGTCTCATTTTTATGTCCCACCTATGTATGGAATCATATAGTTCTTAGTTTTTTCTGATTTACTTATTTCACTCAGTATAATGTTATCAAGGTCCATCCATGTTGTAAAGGATCCGATGTCATCGTTTCTTATGGCTGAGGAGTATTCCATAGTGTATCTGTACCAAAGCTTTTTAATCAACTCATCCACTGACCGACACTTAGGGCTGTTTCCAGATCTTCGCTATTGTGAACAATGCTGCCATAAACATGGGAGTGCATTTCTTCTTTTCAAACAGTGCTATGGTGTTCTTGGAGTATATTCCTAAAAGTGGTATAGCTGGGTCAAAAGGTAGTTTGATTTTTAATTTCTTGAGGAATCTCCATACTGTTTTCCACAGAGGTTGCACCAGTCTGCATTCCCACCAGCAGTGCAGGAGGGTTCCCTTTTCTCCACATCCTTGCCAGCATTTATTCTGTGTTTCAAATCCTATTCTTTAAAGTGCCATTGTATTGATTGCATACAACAAAGTGTATGTATACATGATAAAGCAATATTATCAGAAGAGATTGTGTAATGTGAAACAACCTAGAGTAATATTTTACATACAAAGAAATAGAGGCATGGAACCAGAGGCAGAAATGAAGAAGGCAGGACAGACAGTATTGGGTGTTGGGGGAGTGGCCACAAAGGTAAATTAAGCAGAGAGTACCAGAGATACCCTATATGTTATTAAAGATTAGACAACATACTTTTTTTATGCAGTCACTGAAGCCATTTGTACAACCTGAGCAATCTAAAACAATTGTATTTTACAAGATAGCATTGCAATAGCAAGATCAAATTTTATAGAAGTTGTAAAGAATACCAGTGGAAGTGAAATAGAACAATTGGAGATTTGGCAATCTGTATAATGATGGTAACTGAAACCATAAAAAATAAACAAACAACCATACAACCAAATAATACGACCAAAGAAGTAAGTATAATTTCATTCTTAATCTTAGAAAAAAAAGAAGAAAAATAAAAAATACAAGAAGAGAGTATACTATGTCAGATGTCAAAAGTGAGAAACCAGCAGACCAGGCGGTGGCGCAGTGGATAGAGCGTCGGACTGGGATGCAGAGGACCCCAGGTTTGAAACCCCGAGGTCACTGGCTTGAGCGCGGGCTCATCTGGTTTCAGCAAGGTTCATCAGCTTGAGCCCAAGGTCTCTGACTTGAGCAAGGGGTCACTTGGTCTGCTGTAGCCCTCCGGTCAAAGCACATATGAGAAAGCAATCAATGAATAACTAAGGAGCTGCAATGAAGAATTGATGCTTCTCATCTCTCTTCCTTTCTGTCTGTCTGTTCCTATCTGTCCTTCTCTCTGTCTCTGTCACACATAAACAAAAGTGAGAAACCAAGTAGCATATACAGACATGTACTTGTGAGCAATATTCTGCATAAAATTCATAAATATGTGACATTATTTTAATTAATAAAAGGAATTGATTCCTTTTTTAAACTTATTTTTAATAATGTTCCCATCAATTGAGATAGAGAGAGGGGAAGGGAGAAAGAAAGAGAGAAGCATCAACTCATTGATCCACTTACTTGTTCCATCCAGTTGTGTGTGCACTCAATGATTGCCTCTTGTAGATGCCTTGACTGGGGATTGAACTTGAGAACTCAGTGTGATGGGACAATGCCATTTACTGAGCCACCTGGCCAGGGCTAAACTTATTTTTAAGGAACTATGTATTTCTATTGTAAATAAAAAGACCATAAATAAAAGCTAAGTATTAAATAAATAGACAAGTACTAATACTAAGTAAGAAAATGTTACATAATCCTAAAAATTGACTTTAATTTTTAATTAAATTTATTTACTGAAAATTATTTTATATAGTCAGTGGTTCATGCATTTTGAGACATATAGGACTAGAAAAAGCCAGTCTGTATATGTAATGAAGACCCAAGGAATTGAATTTGGGGAGAGGGAATTAGATTAAGAGGACAACTGATATAACAGACTGACCACACTGGCTTGTCCTTGAAGTCAACTATAGGACAGAAGATGGAGGATGTAATTTTGAGTTACAAGGATTGAATACATACTGATGCTTGAACTGGAATTTGGATATTTGCATAAGAACATCTGGGAGATGGTAACTTTCTCCTCTCAAACATGTTGCTGAATTTTGCATTTTATGTAGTCAATTCTCTAATAGCAATTTTTCATCACCACTGGAAGCTTTGTCTTCTTGAAATATCTCTTTCTCTGAACAAGAAATGAAAGCATGTTGCAATAGAAGACTAAACAAGTAAATCAACAGTGTAAAATAATAGTTCTACATTTGATATAACTATATTGAAAGATATTGGTTTTGTTTATTTAGGCTTTATTTATTTAGAGGAAGCATTTAGAGGAAAAGAAATGTTCACAAAGCACTTTCCACCGCTTTTTAAATTCAAGTTGTTTTTCATGGGAAAATAACCTATCTTTTTATGGCTGTAAAGGGGAAAGGAGAAAGGATCTTTCATGGCAAAAGAATAAGCTAGAATATACATGTCCTTCAAAATGTTAAAAACTTACTTAGATTTGCAAAGAAATTGTCTTCACACAATGAAAACCTCTCAGGAAGTCCAATTGCTTATTTGTTTGCTCTTTCAAGTGAAACAAATCATCATTAAAAAGGTTCAGCTTCAAATTAAGACCTTTTAGAAGCTTAGAGGGACTTGCTCACAAAAGTTCAAATCCCTTAGAAAATGGCTCATTGCTGCCACTGAGAAAAAGAAAAATAGCTACTGATGAGATTCAAATCATTCTTTATCTTCTTTCATTAATTTAAAACATAATTCATAGGCCATTATGCTCTTGAAATCAAAAGAATTATTCCTTATTGTAGCCCACCATTTTTCATCATTATACCTACACAATGTCCAATTTCACCCCACTTATTCAAGATGGTGCTTAAAGCAGGCTGAAAAGATTAACTCCAACACGTACATTTGGCTTTAATTCATAGCTTTCTAAAGAGTTTTCCTACTCTAAATATGTATTTACACAATAGAATATGATGAGTCATTTTAAAAATGTAAACATACTAGTTTAAAAAATTATTTAACTATATATTTCTGCTCGAACTTCTCGCCGTATATTTCCCTGCGATTCACAGCAATAAAACCCCACTATTTGAATCACCTCACTTCTCAGTACATTACACAGTGAAAACTGGGTGAGCAAGGAGTAGAGATACCTCTCAAAGGAGTCAAAGTATTTTAACCCTTACTCTTTTTTGACATGGGGTAGTTATGGGACTGCTGTCCCTCATTTCAAGTAGCATCACCTTCAGTCTATTCTGGCTAAGCTTTTAATGGTGTTAGCAGGTTGCTGTAATAATCAAGCATTTGGGCAAATGTTTCAGAGAATAGTGCTCACTGTCTATAAAAAAAAAGTGTAGCTCAGCACATTGGTTTTTTTCTTGGCTAGACACCAATTTCACTGCATCATCAGTCTCTCTTTACTTATAAACAGTTTGCTGCACATTCAAGAACACTGCTAATCTTCTTTTCTGTTGCTAGCGAGGGAGCTGAAGAGTACATTCTGGGGGCTAGTGTCAATTATCCTACGTCTGAGGTTGGTATCTCTGCTTCGACATGCCACTGCCAGTTCCAATTGGGTCCAACATGAAGCAAACGTGATTTAGGATGGCAGTGTGCAGAGGTATGGACATAGAAAGCAAGCAAGCAAGCAGAGTAATAAGACTTGTCTTTAATCTCTATGTTATCATGACACCTGTTTCTACAACTGGGTAGTCTAATCCAAACATTATTTCAAGTAATCTACTTTTTAAATGCTGCTTCTATATTTCTGTCTTGAGGATAGCCTGAGACGCTCTATAGACACCTGAGATGCTCTATAGATTTAAGTTATTTGACTCTCACTCTCTCCTTCTCTGCTAAACCACCTCTCTACTTATTTATTTATTTTTATTTATTTTCTAATATTTGTTTTAAGATTTTATTTATTCATTTTAGAGAGGAGAGAGAAAGAGAAAGAGGAGAGAGAAAGAAGAGGGAGGAGCAGGAAGCATCAACTCCCATATGTGCCCGGATCAAGCAAGCCCAGGGTTTCCAACCAGCGTCCTCAGCATTCCAGGTCAATTCCTTATCCACTGCACTACCATCTCTCTACTTTATAAAGTAACATCAGACCCAGGTGGGTTTATCTAGGAAACAGACTTGGAGATGCAGTAATTTATAGAGGAAGTTTACTGGGGAATGTTCTGTAAATAATTAGCTATTGGGGAGAGAATGAAGCAGGACTGGTCAGGAGAGGACGTTGAACTGAGAGGCATTCACAACGAAGGCCTCCGGGGGTCCCATGGAAGCTGTAGACCTGGGATGTCCCCTCAGACCTGATTTGTGTTGAGGCAGGGAGGATCAGCTCATGTCTTGATTAGGAGCCCAGGTATAAGGCCAGTAGTCGCGGCCATGACGGCTGTCGCTGCCAGGCAGGTGCAGGTTCCCATTAGATTCGGACAGACGGTAAAGAAACAGCGGAGCCCAAAACTGGTGGGCCATCCCTTTATTCTAGCCTCGCACCTGGCCAGTGAGTAAAAACAAACACATGGGGCACCAAAACCTACTTACACATTATCTGGTTCCACAACCAGGAGAATTTTTTCCGGTTTTGCTAGAATTAGAGGGCCCCCACCAGCTCAGTCACCTCTGGTTCCCCATCTGCACACCTTCTCCCCTCTCTGCACAAACTGGCTTCTCCTTCAGCACCCTGCCATCTTGCCTGCTTTCTCTCCAGCACTTTCTTCCTCCCTGTTCTCACTCTGCAAAAAACATGGCCTTCTTCTTCTCCTTTCTCCTTCTTCTTAAAACTTTTTTTGGCTTGAAAACCCCTCCTCCAGCACACATCAGCATAACAAAGCCCTTTCCCAAGCAGGAAGGTAATCACAGATCACATACCTGGGCAGCCATTTTTAACAATAAAAGTGAGCAAAATCAAATAACACAAATTTTACAAACTTATTTGCCCAACACTGGGGATTCAGTATTAAGGATTCTACAATCATCAGAGCAGACCTGGTATCAGATGTCGATTTGGGGCATGAAATACGTCAGAAAAGATTTTTTTGCAAAAATATTCATGTTCATGCTTTTAGGGCCTCAAGCCTCTGCTAATTTATTGGTAGGATGGTAGAATTCAATAATTAAAAAAAACCATTTATTGAGGTCCTATGAACCAGATGTAATGTATAAAGTCATCTGCATTAATCCTGAGAATCAGGCATTATTACTTTTCCTGTTTTATAGATGAGGAAACTTATCTGAAGTGTGATCAAGTGAATTGCCAAGTTTCACACAGTAAAGGAGGCTGGCATGCAAATTTATGTATGCCTGCTCAATGGTTGGACTGTGTTCTTTTATAGACTTTAGGGAAACAATTTGGCGGGAAGCAGGTGCAAACTCTAGAACTGATCTTGCTATGAAGAAAAACTTAACAATCAAGGCAGTGATCAAAGGGTATATTAGAGATCTCCAGAGACACAGAAACAATAGGAGAGATAAAAGAGAGAGTGAGAAATTAAGACTGGGGAGTTTCACAGTTTTCAAGCTGGAGATTCAGGAAAGCCAGTGGTATAAATTAGTATGAGTCTGAAAAGCTGAGATCCAGGAGAGTTGGTGTCAGTTTCAGACCCCAGGGCAGGTGAAAATGAGATGTGACCTTCCTGCTCATACAGTAAGGCAGGAAAATAAGAGTCAAATCTCTCCTACCTTTTGTTCTATTCAGGAACTAAATAGCTGAGATGATACCCACTCACACTGGGGAGGAGAGTCTACAGAACCCTCTGGTTCAAAATACGAATCTCACTTGGAAACACCCTCCCAGACACACCCAAGAAATAATTTCAAATTGGGCATAGCCAGTCAAATTAACATGAAATTCACCACCACAAAGGGCAAAGCCATGCATATCTTGGAAATATCCACTCTTTCAGGTCTGTAGGTAATATGGCAATTGATGCTAAACACTTTAAAATTTTAATTTCCTTTAGAAGGTTAAGATATTTTATGATATCAAAGATAATAAAAACAACTAATAAGAATCAAGTGCCTAATGTGTTTCAGTCTTGTGTTAATTACTTTAGACACATCATTTTATATCATAAATACCACTACTATTATTGTTTAAGGCAAGAAACTTAAAGTTAAATAACTTTTGCAAAGCCGTATTACCAGTAACAGATCCAGAATTAAAATTCAGACTATTTTACTCAAAAAATTTGATCTCTGAGCCATTACTTTACATAGTTCCAATGATCTTTCTGAAATGTAGAAATGACAAGCTATAAAATTGCTCACACATTGGTCTATCATAGGAATTTCAATGAGCTCCTTCTGGAGTCACTTGAATTTTTGGAAGCAATGCTTACTCTTCCTGCCCATGCTGTAGGATTCTTTCATCATCTTCCTTAAGTTCGGAATGGCATTTCTTAGACACTCTTTGCTATACAAGGTTAGAATTGGCCCAAAGAGAAAACTTGTATAAAATGTGTAGGTGCCGGTGAAGCAGCAGCCATTGCTCTCTACAGGTTGTCATGGTTAGTTGTTGTGACACAGTCACAGAGGTGTTAGCAGGTCCTAGCTTGTCCTCTCTCTTCTCCACTTTCAATCTAATTCCTTTTCCTGACTGTTGGGTCTATTGACCTATAGCTACTCTAGTATCATCACCAATTTCTTGGATAGGTGCTCAGAAAAGCAAGAGCTTCCCATAGACTTCTCTGTTAGCTACATTTTCATGATCTCTTTCTCAGCATCTGGACGCGTCTGGTGTTTCAGATCAATCACTTGGTTATTCTTTTGACCCACCAACTTTCTCTCATGGGTCTTTACTACTCCAGTCCTTTCTACATTTGTGTGAGATCTAATTCCTATAATAAATCCCTTATTCTATGCCTACATTTGTTCTGTTCCCTTTACTGAATGCTGAGAGATACAGGAATTTGTTCCTGGTAGTAGATGCTACCATCACAAAAATCTAAATCTTGATGCTTTGGGATCAATAAGTGAAATCCAAAAATATTTGTAAAAAACTCACACATTGTTAAGAGAATTTTATTAGAAAACACACCATGAACTCAGACCACAAAAGACAGTTCACATTGAAAAAGAGCTTGAGGAATCAAATTTCTACGGGTGATAAGCACTGAGCTCCTGAGATGACAATAAAGGTATTTCTTTCGTTTTTATTTCTGAGAGAAAAAAGTGATGTCTCAAAGGGAGGTGCCAAGACTTGAGAGTGAATCTAGTTGAGAATAATGAATTAGGGAAACAATGACAGAAATAATTCTTGTGAATAATCAAGAAATTCTCTGCTCCCAGGATACTGGGGGACCTGAACACATGTTCCCAAAGGATTATATTTTATTCTTTTCTCTTTTTTCTTCCCTTCTCTTCCCTTCATTTCATCTCCCCTCCCCTCCCCTGGCTTCCCCTTCTCTTTCTGCCACTGCTTGCCCTCTCTCTCTTCTTTCCTTCCATCTCGTCTTCCTTCCTTACTACATTTTCCCAGTGTGGTTTAATAAATGCTATGGGCTCGTGACTGTGATGACTATTCCCCTCCTTTGTGAACAGAAGTATTCATTGTAGTTGTTCTGTCCCCATCTCACTATTGAATGCCAATTATGCAAACATCAGATAATTTGTATTTTTTAAATTTTTTATTAATTTTAATTTATTGTGTTAACATGGATTCAAGTGTCCCACTGAATATAACTCTTTCACTCCCCACACACATGTCCCTATTTACACCCTTTTGTCCCCCTCCCCCTACTCCCTCCCCCCTTCCCTCTAGGATTTGCTGTCCTGTTATCTGTATCTATGTGTTATGTATACATAATGTCACTAACCCCTTCACCTTCTCTGATTCCATCCCCTCGTCCCCTTTTGCTCTAACAGCTGTCCCTCTGGTCCCTGGGACCCCGCCTCTGCCTCTATTCCATTTCTCAGTTCACTTTGTTCATTAGATTCCACATATAAGTGAGATCACATGATACTTGCCTTTCTCTGCCTGACTTATTTCACTTAGCATAATAATCTAATCCATGCCATCACAAAAGTTAAGATTTTATTCTTTTCCACAGCTGTGTAGTATTCCATTGTGTATATATGTAGCACTGCTTTTTAATCCACTTGTCTGCTGACAAAACTTGGGCTGTTTTCAGATCTTGGCTGTTGTAAACAATGCTGCAATAAACATGGGGGTGCATATCTTCTTTTCAATCAGTGCTCTGGTGTTCTTGGGGTATATTCCTGAAAGTGGGATAGCTGGGTCAAAACGCAGTTCCATTTTTAATTTCTTGAGGAATCTCCATACTGTTTTCCACAGTGGCTGCACCAGTCTGCATTCCCACCAGCAGTGCAGGGAGGGTTCCCTTTTCTCTACACCCTCACCAGCACTTATTGTGTGTTGATTTGTTAATGAGCATCATTCTGACAGGTGTGAGGTGGTATATCATTGTGGTTTTAATTTGCATTTCTCTGATGATTAGTGACATTGAACATTTTTTCATATGCCTATTGTACATCTGTATGATCTTTTTGGAGAAATGTCTATTCAGTTGCTTTGCCCATTTTTTAAATGGATGGTTTACTTTCCTGTTGTTGAGTTTTACAAGTTCTTTATAAATTTTGGTTATTAACCCCTTATCAGACCTATTGGAGAATATGTTCTCCCATTGTATGGGTTATCTTTTTATTTTGTTCATGGTGTCTTTTGCTGTGTAAAAGCTTTTTAGTTTGATATAGTCCCATTTGTTTATTTTGTCCTTTATTTCACTCGCCTGTGGAGATAAATTGGCAAAAATATTGCTACAAGAGATATCAGAGTTTACTGTCTATGTTTTCTTCCAAGATGTTTATAGTTTCAGGATTTACATTTAAGTATTTTATCCATTTTGAGTTTATTTTTGTGAATGGTGTAAGTTGATGGTCTAGTTTCATTTTTTTTTTCATGTACCTGTCCAATTTTCCCAACACCATTTATTAAAGAGACTGCCTTTACTCCACTGTATCCTCTTACCTCCTTTGTCAAATGTCAATTTACCATAAAGACGTGGGTTTATTCTGGGTTCTCTGTTCTGTTCTATTGATCTATCTGCCTGTCCTTATGTCAGTATCAAGCTGTTTTGATTACTATGGCCTTGTAGTATAATGATATCAGGAAGTGTGATACCTCCCACATTATTCTTCATTTTCAAGATTGCTGAGGTTATTTGTGTTCCTTTTTGGTTCCATATAAATTTTTGGAATTTCTCTATTTTTGAAATATACTATTGGTATTTTAATAGGAATTGCATTGAATTTATAGCTTGCTTTGTGTAATATAGACATTTTAATGATGTTTATTTTTCCTATCCATGAACATGGTATATGCTTCCACTTGTTTGTATCTTCCTTGATTTTTTTTTCAATGTCTTATAATTTTCTGATGACAAGTCTTTTACCTCTTTGGTTAAGTTTACTCTTCTTGGGTTGGCATCAGCTACTGTTTGTAACCTGCTGTAGGCTACCTGTCTGCTGCTACTGCACTTTTCACTGTTTGTGTCTGTGTTTTCTGTGCTTAGCTAGTATGGGAAGGGCCAACTTTTGTATAAGGATCAGCTTCCTCCTGCTTAGAGATGACAGCAGCTCCATAAAAGCCCCAAGCTCCATAAGATTTGTCTCCACTTTTCAGTTGCTCCTTCTCCTCTTGTAGCTGCCTGGTCTTCCCATGAACTCTTCTGTAGTAAGACTGTAGTGTGGGCTCAGACTGGCCTCACCCAACCAACCCCTTTACAGGTTATATGCTTGATGAGTTAGGGCAGCTAAGGTTGTGAATACAACATTAGTGGGACACTGCTCTTCAGGGGTCTCTTGGTCAGAAGCTCAGTATGGGGAATGTGACCCCTACTCCAGAGCCTAATCTCTTTGCCACTGCTGGATAATCAAATTATTTTTCTTTCCATTAAGGTGAGCAACAGGTTCAGATTGAGTGGGGCTGACAGTCCCTTCTGCAGAACTTCTTACAGCTAGTGAGATCCTGGTGTCAAGGATGAAGACTGATAGAGACCTCTCCTGGGCTGACTGTGCACCCCTAGAAGGTGGCTAAGCTCCTCAATCAGATCTAATAGGCTCCCTGGGGCCCACACATTAAATGTCCATGCTCCAAGCCTCTCTCCTTTCCGCCTTTGGAATCCAGTCCAGCAGGCAGGATATCCAGCACCTAGACTGGCCGACTGTGCAGCTCCACCCTATCCAGTGCACATGAGTCAATGCGTGAGTGCTGATCACAGAGAGTGGAACTCGCCTCAGCTGGGCCAGGTATGAGGGTCCCTTCCTAAGGATACCACTCTAGCAGGGGTTGTTAGGTCCTGCTCTCCATAGCCAGCCACTGGATATGCCAGTCCTGGGCCTCCCTGTAGTGAACCTGGTGCAGACCAGTGGGAGACACTGCCCGTGACTGACCCTCAGCAACCTTCTTGGAGCCACAAGCAATACAGAATTTGTGGCTGCCTCTGCTGGGCCCAGGTGCACACGGAAATACCAAGCTGCATTCCTAGTCTGGCTTTTACCCACTCTGGGCCTGGGAGAAGGCCTGCTTAAAATGACAAGGTTCCCTGAGTCCTGCCTCCTGCAGCTTCTGTCTGCTGGCTGCTTGTTGGTCTTGGCCACTGAAAAAGCTTCTGGTAGAGTCTGAAGCCTGCGGCAATTCAGGGATTAGGAAGGATGGTAGGTGTGACTCCCTGGCCCCAGGTGTCAGTCTGACTACATTTATTTCACAGACCTTAGTAGGGTGTGGCCCCAGGGATCCAGTGGGTATGGCCTCTGAGACCCAGAAGTGTGGTCTGCTCACTTTCTGAACAGTTCCTACTGAGTCTCCTGTGAGGCGCTAGCACCAATCTTAGAGACAGAGGCTGCAAGGCAAAGCCCCAGCCTCAGCACCAGAAAACGGAGTCACTGATGGGCTCCCTGCTTCCTGGCCTCTCAGAATGACCCATCACCATGACTGGGGCAGGAGAGACTCCCGAGGGCGGAGCAGCCGCTTTTCCCCAGGCTGATGCCACTCAGAGGGGATGCTCTGCCCAAGAAAGATGGGGACTGCCTTACTGGAGGATGACTCAGCACAAGGGTTCCGGTTTCCATTCCCCACAGTGTCTTCCTGGGCCTCCAACTTTACACTCTCCTCCTGCAACTCCAGTCCTCTCAGCTCTCCCCGCTAGGGTCCCGGGTAAGTGGCTGTGAATGAGGTGTTCTGCGTGGGCCCTTTAAAATGGAGACTGCATTGGAGAGCTGTGTCTCTTTCTTGTGGACAGAAACTTGGATTTTTTTTTAAGCTCCAATACTGTGTGGGCACCTCTTCTAGGCTCTGGGGCTTTAGGCTGGGGCTCCAGGCCTGAGGCTGAGCACCCACACCTCTCAGGAGACCCTCCCCACAGTGAGTCCCTCCAGACCCTCAGCCAGTGCTCACTCCTGGGAGCCGGACAACCTTTCCCCATCTCCACCCTTCCTACCTGTCTCTGTGTGGCTTCTTTGGTGACTCTTAGTTATAGGCTCCTCTTTGTTTAGTCCAAAATTCGTTTTTAAAGATGATTGTTCCTAAATTAAGTTGTAATCCAATTTGGTCCTGGGAGGAATCACTTGGAATGTCCACCTATTCTATTGCTATCTTGGAATCTCCCCTGCCGGTTACTTCTTAGAGGCACAGGCAGCCTGCCCCAGGAGCCTGCGCTCTGCTCCAGCACGGCTCATTCCTATTGGAGTCTAGGTCTTTCTAATTTAAAAGGCTTTGCATTGCAGGTGCCAAAAAGCCCAGTGTAGTGGGCGCAGCCACAGCACCAGGCGTTACTCCTTTGCACCACAAGGGGGCGTGGCCATCCTGGACTGGAGAGCAAGGCGGCAAGCCGGGACCCCTCCCCACCTGCGAGGGCTTCTCTCCAGGCGGGCCCATCCCACAGCGACCAGCCTGAAAACTCTGTGACCGCCCAGCTGTTCTCTCACCGTGGGAACAGGCGTGAAGGAAGACTGGATAATTTCCTTTAGGAGCTTCTGGCTTCCAAACATGGAAAGGGGCACGAACGAGTCTACACAAGAGGCCATAGCCAGGAAGTGAGGACTCCAGGCATTTTCACCTGCAAACATCTCCAGGTAAGGAACCCTTCACATCAGGTAACTTGTATTTTTAAGTTCATAGGTTTTTAGGTTCAAAGAAGTTGCATCTAATGAACCTCATTCATATCTGGGTCTAATTAAAATGATGAGATCGTGCACTTTAAGCCAGAGCTTAATGTCACAATTGGATAAAACTCTGGGGGTCTTATTTTGAGATGAGTGCATTTTATATATAGAAAGAATGTGAATTTTGGCCAAGAAACAATCCTTGTAAGCGTAGACATACTACTTCTCGTATAAGGAAGTAGAGAACATTCTTGAACCTGGGCTGCCTTGCGATCTCCTTTAATCATTGGAGCGCAGAGGAAAGCATGCTGGGCCTGGGTTGGACCTGGCCCTTCACTGGCCTACTTTGCATTCTTGGAGTCCTGAACCGCTACAGAAGGTGTCTGTTCACTCTGCTGGAGAGAGAAGCGCAATACTTCTCAGCCAGCAGACACGGGCACGAAGTCATCTTGGAGATTTCCGTCTCCAGCAAAGCCACAGGCAGAGAGCAGCTCTGAGAGTGACCCCTACCGGCGGGAGCAGGAAAACAGCCGAGCTGATCCCAGTCAGTCCACAGAATGGAGATGACTGTTTTTGTTATTGTTTTTGCCACCAACTTTGGGGTCGTTTATTATGCAGTAATTGATAATGGAAAGATAAATGAGTGAAAGAATGAAGGAATAAATGGCAGGTTAGGACTAAGGCCTCTGTAAATGGAAGTAGAATGTGTTACCTGGGTTACTGATGTGTTGTCACAAAGGCGTGTTACACTTTCCTTCCACCTGCCTTCTTCTGGAAGCTTTGCACCTGTGATGGCCTCTGGGCACCAGGGTTCTAGGAAGAGGTTCTGTATCTTTGAATATGCTAAGATAAACAGTGAGAAAGAGGGGAAAAAAAGATCATTATTGGCTTTCCCCCAAAAGTTTAAATCGAAACAGTTCTCCTTTTCTGTCTTTTTTCAGGGCAATTTCATGCTCATTAGTTAAAAAAAAAATCATTCATTTCTACCTAATATTGAATAAAAACGAGACAAGGAAAACTAAAGCAATAAAGGAAAATACACGGAAAGTGAAACTTCTATGTTGTGGGAAGAAGGTGATTCTAAGATAATAGCTAAAACAAATTCAAAGGATCTAATTCACTAAAACTATCAAGACGTCATTGAAGGGCTTTATTGTCAGCACGCTGTGAGTAAATGAAATAAAAAGTGTGGAAAAGAGGCTGGGTAATGGAGAAAACCTGCTTCAAGATAGAGGATGAGCTGTAGTTTGGCCGAGGATATCGTATTTGCAACTGGTTGTTTGGTGCCTTAGTATCTCGGGGACTTGAGTATGGAAATGGTAGAGATAAAGAAATTGTGAGGGGGGAAATCGATAGACTTTATAGATACTACTAAAAAAAGCGATAATGAGGACTGATTTAACAAAATTCAAAGGTTTCAGATCGTTTGAAAGCCTGAAACAGCAGATGGTAAATATAGTTCAATCCAGACACACATAAAAGGAGACAAGATGCAGAGTAATAGTGCTAAAAAAGAAGGCTGGGGAAACATTTCAATGAACTTATCACCCAGTTCACCAGCCAGAAAATATTCAAAAACTTTTACCTATCAGCTTAGAGCAAAGAAACCATCTTCTAAGATAAAAGTCAAAATTAAAAAAAAAAGTTTCAGGTTTTTATTCTTTACTGTTGAGGGAAATAGAGATGAGAAAAAAAAACACTTGGAAATGGGAAAAGATAAAGCTATTTTATGAAACATCAGATTTTAGTCCAAAACGCCAGGGGGAATTTAATTTTCTCCATGGAAATAAAAAGGCATTTTGGTAGGTGTGTTAACTTATTTAACACGGTACATTTTAGTACCTTATCTAAGAGGGTGTCTAAATGTAGCCAGAAGAGGTTTCTGCAAGTTGAAATAGATTATATAGTCTGTAAACTACCAGTTGTTTACATTGCCGGCTTCAGTGACGGAGGAGGATCTGTATACATTTCTACGGCCAAATTGGCCGGAACATTCCCAGACTCTGCTTCCATGAGCCTTCTGTACTCAGACAGGCACTTCTCATAGAGGAAGCTGAAGTGAAAATTTAAAGCCTTCATTCCTCCCTGTTAGTAACAAATATATTTCATTAGGCTATTCTCCCACGGTTTACTCAGGGCCAAGAGTCGGTCCCTCTAGCAAGAGCTTTTCAGTATGTTAATAGATTGACAATCACAGGGTTGTTGTTGTTGTTTTTTCCGTTTTGCTCATAACAAATATTTTGGAACAAAATGGAGCAAGCTCATGCTCTCATGCCTTTTTTTAGAGACCATTGTGACACTAGCCGGCTTGCTAGTCCTGCGTTCCTGAATTTAACCTGTGATGTCACGGTGTGTGAGGGTAGTTTCGGACTCTACTTGGAACTACCCTATCAGGAATATCTAGCCCCGAGATGTAGAAGGGGATGATAATAAAGAAAGGAATGTGGAAGATTTTAAGTCAGGAAAACCTTGAATGGATAGGTGTCTATAAGAACATCTCTCCAGATACTTAACAATATAGTAGTCACCAAAATACATTATAAATGTTTAAGATGTACTCCTTTCTAAAGTCCAGAACTGGAAGCTGAGGTCTGTAAAAAAAATCCTCCACACCGATTCTTTTATTTTTTAGTTTGTTTTGGTGTTTTATTGCCACTAGAATTATTTTCATGTGAAGGAGATAAGAGGATTGACTTTTTAGACTTCACTGCTATGACTGACTATATTTCCCAACATGAAGAATTGGAAGTTTTCAGAATGAAATCATACACTTTTATTGCACTTTGTCTCTCTGCTTTATCCCGCAGCCATCTGCACGTGGTGTATTCTGGTGGCCATGATGATGACAGCTAGCACGTATATTAGGTATGGTTTTAAAATGATTACATGTGACACAGAAAGGGAAATGATATAGATATGCTTTCAAATTTATTCTTGTCTAAGAAAAATAGAAATGGTCAACAACAACAAAAGAACACCTCAATTTTAGAATCTTTAAATAAAATACCAAATAGGGCAAAGGTAGATTTACACGTGTTCAAAAGGAAACTAATACAATAATAAATAAATAATAATATAGAATAAACTCTGTGTTCTGGGTACTCAGAACTGTAAACCTACCTTGCCTTACCCTGTATATTTGGAATTATTAAATATAGATTATTTGCTTAATTATAAAAAATAAAACCAGCTTAAATTTTTTTTAATTAAGCAAGAGGAGGTGAGGCAGAGAGACAGACTCCTGTTTGTGCCCCAACTGGGACCCACCCAGCAAGCTCCCTATGGTGAGATGCTCTGCCCACCTGGCACTGCTGCTCTGTTGCTTGGCAAAGGAGCTATTTTTAGCAAGTGGGACAGAAGGCAGGCAGCTAAATTCAGCTCTGGCCAACTCAGGAGGGGAAGATAAAGAGAGAGAGAGAGAGAGAGGGTGAGAGAGAGAGAGAGAGAGTGAGAGAGAGAAGAAGAAGGGATGGAGAAACAGATGGTTGTTGTCCTGTGTGCCCAGACCTGAAATTGACCCAGGACATGCACATGCAGGGCCAGTGGTCTACTACTGAGCCACCCAGCCTAAGCCAGCCAGCCTAAATGTTTTGGTGACTTTTTCTTTCTTCAGTTGGCATGTTAACATAGATGAACCTTGCTTTCTCCATTAAAAAGATTGTGGTGATTTCTTTATTAAAGGAAAGATTCCTGTCATATTTTAATCATCTGTTTCCAAAGTAGTGCATAGCAATGTTTGTAGAAAAATATATAAACCATAATTTACTACTTCACAATAGTTTTAAATAATGTTCTAAATAAAAAAAAACCAAGTCAAAATTAAGTTTACTAAAAATTTTATTTCACTTAAAGTTTTATATATATTTCACTTTTGTGAGAACAGAGAGATGGTCACAAAAAAAATCAAAAGATGTTAAGGAGCTATATTTTTTTTTTTAAAAAAAGAGCAAGAGTCATTGAATTCATAGAGTAACAGAAAGTTATATTTAGAAGTAGACTTTAAAATATGACAGTTCATGACATGGTATTTATTATGGAACACACTTCACATATGAGAGTTGACTTTTTGCTCTGACATGACTTACCTTGCACCTCTTTTTATATAGAACAAACAAAAATGATTTTTTACATGACACTGGAGCAGTGTTTCTTAATTCGATTCTCTGGTGTAGTTATAAAAAGGCTTTTAGTGGTATTCTAGTGCAGAAGTTTCTACCTCGATTTTTAAATTTTTTTTCCTGTTTTAATCCAACGTTTATTGTCCTTTTACAACATGTCATTTTTGGTTTAGAAACTACTTATAATTAGTTTTACAACATTAACATAAAAGCATGTAAAGTAAAATCAACCTGCTCTTTATATACATGCCCAGCCACTGTGGCCTTCCCGCCCCCCCCCCCCCCCGCCCCGACCCCGACCCCGACCCCGACCCCGCACCTGCCCGGTTTGGGAGGGGCAGAAGGGAGGGTGGGAGCGGCCTGAGTGCCACGCCCATGCTTTCCTGTGGGGAGTGTAGTCAGCCTTGTTCACACCCACCCAGGACCCCTGCACTGCACTGCCTCAAACTACAAGAAGTGATGTCAGCCCAGGCCCAATTCTTATTGGTAGTCACTCTCTGCCTCCTAAATGAAAATCACGTGTGTGTGTGTGTGTGTGTGTGTGTGTGTGTGTGTGTGTGAGAGAGAGAGAGAGAGAGAGAGAGAGAGAGAGAGAGAAGAGAGTTTGCTATAGAAACCCCTTGTCTAGGGTCTGAGTACAACTGAATTGTTCAGACTGAGGAATGCAGCAGGTCCCGGCCACACCTCTCCTTCCTCCTGGGTAGGTGCCCCCACCCTCAGGGAACAAGGTCCTGCCAGGCCAGCTCCCAGCACACTGACCAACCCCACTTAACCACCTGACTGGGGCCAGCTCCACCCCGGTCTCCTGAGGGGGATCTGGAGCTGACAGAGCTCTTAGTGCAAGCTATACTGTATCAGCAGTACGTTAGGCTTCTTTCTTTTTATTGATTTATTTATTTTTGTGTGTGACAGAGACAGAGAGAGATAGCGAGAGGGACAGATCGGGACAGACAGGATGGGAGAGAGATGAGAAGCATCAATTCTTCATTGCAGCACCTTAGTTGTTCATTGATTGTTTTCTCATATGTGCCTTGACTGGGGGGCTACAGCAGACTGAGTGACCCCTTGCTCAAGACAGCGACCTTAGATTCAAGCTGGTGAACCTTGCTCAAACCAGATGAGCCCGTGCTCAAGCTGGCAACCTTGAAGTTTTGAACCTGGGTCCTCCTCATCCCAGCCCGAGGCTCTGTCCACTGCAACACCAGCTGGACACCAGTGCATTATGTTTCTTAAAACGTATTCTTGATTTTTTGGTTTGCTTATTTCTTATTGACACACACCCTTAGTAACAATCTAATCCTTTCCCTCATGGACCACCATCCTCATGCTCTTCTTGCCTGACTGCAGAAACAACTAACTAACCAACCTTCCCTGCCTCTTTCTCAGTCGATTCATTGCTGGGTATGTGGCTGCTTGGCTAGAGACCGTATTTCTCAGGTTCCCTAGAGCTAGGTAGGGTCTTTTGGCTACATTTTTACTAATGGAATATGACTAGAAGTAAAAGGGATGCTTTCAGTTATAACCCTAAACATTTAGGCACATGAATTTTTTATACCTTCCCCTTCCCATGAATTGAAGCCCGGTCACTTCCGAGATCAAACTATGGCCGTAGAGATGCAAACAAGTAGATGATGCTGGACTCACGCTGTGAAACGCTTGAGTGTCTGGTTGGCCTGATAGGGCACGGCTACCGCTGCTAACCTAACGCTGCTTCCCTGGATCTGTTGCAAAAGAGAAAATGAAGTTTGTATTTTAAGCCTCTATATTTTGGAGTGTCTTATACAGCAGCTTAGTGTTCATCTAATTAATGCAGTTGGACCCAACCCTAATTTTAACTCACTCTAATCCGAAAGGAAACCAAACTGTAGCACAATAACTTAACGAAGTTGGCACGTCTTTAAAAATGAAAATGAGCACATCTAATTTTACCTACTGGTGGGAGTATCATATTATAGGTGATATGGTTATTTAAGCAGTGACCATATGAAAACAATATCCTCGTTCGTATGACTGCTGGATAGAATCTCAGGCCAAGTAGACATGAAAATATTAAGGGTATTTAACAATTTTCAGGTGCTGTGCAAAAACCGAGTCCACCTTGCAGGACAGTGTGAGTGCCAGTTTTCCACAGCACTGCCCTCTCCCAGTGATACTAAAAGATGAAAGCCAAGAAGAGTCTTGGGACTTTCATGGCCTTCCTGCACTTACCCAAGAGGCTGTGGATGGCCACCAGGCCACGCAGTCCTGACATTACCAATCCATTTTCCACTTTAATCAGGGCAGTCGTGTGGGTTCTCTCCTTCCTGACTTTAAACAGGCAGGTATGGCCCTGGCTGGTTGGCTCAGTTGTAAAGCGTTGGCCTGGTGTGCAGGAGTCCCAGGTTCGATTCCTGGCCAGGGCACACAGGAAAAGCGCCCATCTGCTTCTCCACCCCTCCCCCTCTCCTTCCTCTCTGTCTCTCTCTTCCCCTCCCGCAGCCAAGGCTCCATTGGAGCAAAGTTGGCCCAGGCGCTGAGGATGGCTCTGTGGCCTCTGCCTCAGGTGCTAGAATGGCTCTGATTGCGGCAGAGCGACACCCCAAGATGGGCAGAGCATCGCCCCCTGGTGGGCATGCCAGGTGGGTCCTGGTCGGGTACATGCAGGAGTCTGTCTGACTGCCTCCCGTTTCCAGCTTCGGAAAAATACAAAAACAAACAAACAAACAAAAACCAGGCAGGTATGAGGTGCGTTCATTAATGTTTGCATCCATTCCTTAAACAGATGTGTGTTCGCTGAATGAATGAATATATGTGTAGTGAGAGTTTACCACGGATCAGGCATTAGTCTGTTATCTACAGGTTCAATGATGAATAAAAAGGACAAGGTCGTCATCCTCATGGAGCCTGTGTTTTAATCTGTAGAGACAGAAATGATGTAACCAAACAAACAAAAATATGTAGATGTCTATAAATACTGTAAAGGAAATACAAACAAGGTTGGAGAATAGAGAGTGACTCAGTATGGAGAAGGCAGTGCCCCCAGGGTGTCCCAAATCTCCTGTGAGGCCATGGAAGCTGAGACCTGGCTGGTAGGAAGAAAGGAGGCGTTGGGACGCTGGGTGGGGGGTGTTTAACCAGAGGGGACAGTGGGAGCTAAGCCTGGGGGTGATTTACATTCATTTCTGGAGGTTCTGTGTATGCTATTTATCTAATCATTACGTGATAATAGATAGCATCTTTATCAATTTATTATATAATAAAAATAGTATGCTAGTGATATAAAAATAAAGATCAAGGGAACCGATAGTTTTGATTCTTATAACATTTACAGTTTTATCTCCACATGGCTTAGTAGGCGATGCCACATTATCAGAAGATTACCGTATGAAATGGATTCAAACAAGGGATCTTGTTTAAAACATACTAGTTTATTTTATTTATATTGTTTTTATGCAAATTAGTTGCTGTTAAGACTCATTTTGTGTGATTTGGCAGGTACCATTAAACTAGAATGTAATTACCTTTAACTAATAAAAATAAAATCTCATGAATTGTCATAAATGTTTAATTGAAAATATAAAAAATGGCTGGATTAATTGAATAATAAAAAGTTGAAGAACCTGACCTGTGGTGGCGCAGTGGATAAAGCGTCGACCTGGAAATGTTGAGGTCGCTGGTTCGAAACCCTGGGCTTGCCTGGTCAAGGCACATATGGGAGTTGATGCTTCCAGCTCCTCCCCCTTCTCTCTCTGTCTCTCTCTCCTCTCTCTCCCCCTCTCTCTCTCCTCTCTAAAAATGAATAAATAAAATTAAAAAAAAAGTTGAAGATGTCTGATGTTTTTAGCTGAATAATCTAATAGACCTAAAAATAATTAAGTAACATATCAAGTAACTTAGCAAAAGGAAGAAAATCCCCTCTGTTTAATGCCTATTAAGAATTGTTGAAAAACACTGGAAATAGAAAAAAATGTTATTTTCCCTGTAAAAATCTCCAAAAATCTGCCTGACCTGTAGTGGCGCAGTGGATAAAGCATCAACCTGGAATGCTGAGGCCACCGGTTTGAAACCATGGGCTTGCCCGGTCAAGGCACATATGGGAGTTGATGGCCCCTGCTCCTCTCACCTTCTCTCTCTCTCTTTCTCCCCACCCCACCTCTCTAAAATGAACAAACAAAAAAAGAGAAATCTCCAAAAATCTGAACCTCAGAACCTATTAAAATATGACAAAAAATGTATTCAGTATCTTGAAGAAACTAATAAGGACAATTTCACTGTTGAGTAGAGTATCCGTGACCTGGAAAACAATTTAAAGATTAAAAAAAATAACTCTCAGCAGTTTGTTTAATAAGTTCAGGTAAATTGGAAATCAAGTATGAATATGACTCTTATTTTACTTTCTATATCTTGTCTGCAATGCATGAAAAAACAAAAATATTTGCAATAATACAACATGAGCCAAGCTATAAAATTTAATGTCCCAGAGAAGTTTCAGCATGCCTGAACAAGAATACAATGAAGAAAAAAATTACTGTAATTATGAAACTTATAACCATTAAGTTATTTATGCTTTATATATTTGCTGCCTCTTTCTGTAAACCTTTAAATAAGCAATCTGAAAAAATAATTTTCTTGGAAATGACTGAGATAATGAGATAAAAAATGAAAATGAATTATTTGGCAGCCACTATATAGTAACATTTGATTCAATTCTACTGTTGAAATTGCCTCTGAATTGTAAGCACTTAGAAGAACACTTTCTCAAATGATCAACATCTATTTCCAAAAGTGTTGTTACGGGTAATACACATAGTTATGAATCATCCTAGATTTCCTTCAAGAATCAATCCAGGAAGTATTCAGACAAGTAGATACCTTTTAATAAGTCAAATTCCAGCTGTGAACTTTAAGGCAATCCTAAGAGATAAACATAAAGAGTCCAAGCATAATGCAAAATAAATAAGTCTTATAAAACTGAATACTTGCAGACTTCTAAATCCTCAGGAATCCACAAGATGCCTACAAATGCAATTGGAAGGCAAGACTTTTGGAGGGAACATAACATCCGACTCATTATCTTTCTGTAATTTAGTTATTTCCTCTTATAAGAATTCTAAGTAGAGGGTCGCTGGAGTAGCTAAATTAATCCGAACTTTTTTTCCATCAAAGTTTATTACAAACGCCCTTGGCTCTGTTCTCACCGCCTTCATGCCTGCACATCTCTCCTGCAGAACTTCAAAGAGAACTTTCTACACGGGAGAAAGGAGAGTGAGGTGAATGGATGAGAACAGGGCCACCTCTGTTAAAATGGGGGCTTAATTAAGTACATATTTGAAGAGTGCCTTTGAAATGAAAAAGCAATAAGAAAATTCAGAACTATTAACACTGAATGAGAATTACTTGGTCCTGTGAGCAAAGCCTTACAGAGATTAAGGAAAAAGTTCATATTCTCCTCCAGGCAAGCATTTTTCAATAGGATTCTTTATTGATCTGTCATCCTAAGAGAGTCTATAAATCTAGCATCTGCATATTGATTCCTGGTTTGTATGGAGGAAGAGAAAACAGAGGAAAAGATGCATCTTTTTTTCTATCTGAATAAAATTACAGCGTGCATACTATAAATGTGCATTCATTTCTTTTTTTTTTTTTTTTTTTTGGTATTTTTCCGAAGCTGGAAACGGGGAGAGACAGTCAGACAGACTCCCGCATGCGCCTGACCGGGATCCACCCGGCACGCCCACCAGGGGGCGACGCTTTGCCCACCAGGGGGTGATGCTCTGCCCCTCCGGGGCGTCGCTCTGTTGCGACCAGAGCCACTCTAGCGCCTGGGGCAGAGGCCGAGGAGCCATCCCCAGCGCCGGGGCCATCTTTGCTCCAATGGAGCCTCGCTGCGGGAGGGGAAGAGAGAGACGGAGAGGAAGGAGAGGGGGAGGGGTGGAGAAGCAGATGGGCTCTTCTCCTGTGTGCCCAGGCCGGGAATCGAACCCGGGACCCCTTGCACGCCAGGCCGATGCTCTACCACTGAGCCAACCGGCCAGGGCTGCATTCATTTCTTTGCAAAAGTATTTATAATACATGCAAAATTTGAAAGAAATGTATTGCCTGTATAGTAAGAGGGGGGTCTTTATTTTTATTTGTTACTTAACAGGAATTAAACTGGCATTATTTTTATCATCAAAATAAGTCATATTGGTGTCGTAGCACGTAAAAATTGGAAATTTTAACTGAAGCATCATAATTCAACACATGAAATTCTAAAAATGAGATGCCAGAAAAGAAGGAAATTAGCTAGGAAACATAACTGGTTAGAAGGTTCCGATACCCATAAGGAAAGGATTGAGAATGTAGGTGGAGTAAGAAGAAAGATTTGTGCAGAGATTTCCTATAAGAGCTGACATGGGACTTCTAGGTCCCACCACTCATTGTAATGGAGGAGTAGAAGTCATTCTTTCTCTGCCTTGGACAGAGGGGCTCCACTGGGAGTGTTTTGGAGAGGTTGCCATATGTACTCATAATTTTGGGGACTTTCTGGTTTGTTATCTGGCAGACACCCTGACATTCCTCAGAACAAGGTCATGACGTTCAGAAGTGGCAGAGTCTAGAGAATAAAAATGTTCGTTTGAGCCTGACCAGGTGGTGATGCAGTGAGTAGAGTGTTGGACAGGGTCATGGAGGACCCAGGTTGAGACCGCAAGGTTGCTGGCTTGAGCACGGGTTCATCTGGTTTGAGCAAAGCTCACCAGCTTGAATCCAAGGTTTCTGGCTTGAGCAAGGGGTCACTCACTCTGCTGTAGCCTCCCCCACTCCCCTCCTGTCAAGGCACATGTGAGAAAGCAATCTATGAACAACTAAGGAGATGCAACAAAGCATCGATGCTTCTCGTCTCTCTCCTTTCCTGCCTATCTGTTCCTATCTGTCCCTCTCTCTGTCTCTGTCACACACACAAAAAAGATCCTCTGTAAAATAACTTCATTCTTACTAATGCACAGGCAAAAAAGTCATAAGAGCCGGTGTAGATGACAAGAATGGGAAGGCCATCCTGACGCCGTTTTAAATTCTATTCGACGAGATTTCCAGATTAGACAACAGGACTTGAACTGCTAGAGTCTGTGCATGAAGTAGACACTGGAGGTATTAGAGGTGAGGGGAAGCAGATGTTTGAAGAGAAGTTACTGATAAAGGAGTTACAGGTATTGTATCCTGAGAAAGCTAACCCACCAAACATCCACAAAAACCTTAAACATCTGCCACTTTAAACTGAAAATACCATCTTGTGACAGTATTTGTCTAAATAAGCGCTTCCCTGCCCCCCTTTAACCTCCACTTTATTTAACTTTGGAGTGGTATTTACAGGGGCAGAGAGTATAGGGAGAGATGAGTGAGACAATGAGACCCATTCCCTCTGTCTCCCAAAATGGCCCGTCTATAGGCAGGCGCTAGCAAAGAGAGGAGAAAATAAGAATGTAAATCAAATTTTGAAGACTGAATGGTATAATTATTGAAATAAGGCTCTTTTTGACTTGAACGGACAGTAGAGCCTTCAATTATCTAAACTGACAGAAGGATCATGAACCTTCCACATGTTTTATAAGGTGAAAACCACTGCCAATAGAAAAGAAAAAATAAAATAAAATGGGAGGCAACAATAAAGCTTTGTTTTCAGTTTGCCCATGAGTTGTACTTATCAAATAGCAACTGTATGTCTAAAATCACTTTTTTTTTCTCCTAAGAAACAACAGCTAAGAAGCAACTGATAAAAAATGGGACATCTTAACTATTTTGTAAGTAATCAAATTAATCATCATTGGACACGAACCTATTTTTTAAAGTTAAAATATAAATTAAAAACTCATTGGTAACGGGGAGGGGAGGAGGAAGGAGAAGGAGGGAGTGAGAGGAGGGGAGGGGCACAAAGAAAACCAGATAGAAGGTGACGGAAGACAATTTGACTTTGGGTGAGGGGTATGCAACATAATCAAATGTCAAAATAATCTGGAGGCCTGACCTGCGGTGGCGCAGTGGGTAAAGGCATCGACCTGGAACACTGAGGTCGTGGGTTTGAAACCCCGGGCTTCCCTGGTCAAGGCACATATGGGAGTTGATGCTTTCTGTTCCTCCCTCCTTTCTCTCTCTGTCTCTCTCTCTCTCTTTCTCCTCTCTCTAAAATGAATAAAATCTAAAAAAAAAATAATCTGGAGATGTTTTCTCTGAACATATGTACCCTGATTTATCAATGTCACCCCATTAAAATTTATTAAAAAAAAGAAGTCTAAAACTCATGGAGAAAAAAAAACTCAAAGAAAGAATAGTTAAATAAAAAATTCACCCTTATTTAAAAGATATTAAACCAAAAATTTACCTATTTATTATTATACTTAGAAGACCAGTTATTCAGTGTCATACCAAATAATTTAAAGACAAGTTATATCATATATAGTAACTATATTAAGATTTACTTAATTTGTTAGAAACAAATTGGAATATATGTTAGACAATAGGAATATATATTAGAAATATGTATGTTTTTTTTCCATTAGAATGCAGACGAAGCAGCCATTCTCTAATGCAGGGGTCCCCAAACTTTTTACACAGGGGGCCAGTTCACTGTCCCGCAGACTGTTGGAGGGCCAGACTATAAAAAAAAACTATGAACAAATCCCTATGCATACTGCACATATCTTATTTTAAAGTAAAAAAACAAAACGGGAACAAATACAATATTTAAAATGAAGAACAAGTAAATTTAAATCAACAAACTGACCAGTATTTCAATGGGAACTATGCTCCTCTCACTGACCACCAATGAAAGAAGTGCTCCTTCTGGAAGTGCGGCGGGGGCCGGATAAACGGCCTCAGGGGGCCGTAGTTTGGGGACCCCTGCTCTAATGGTTCAAGTAAACCATTATGGTTCAAGTAAAAGTTATACAACCATCGAGTGGAAGGCTGACTAGATGGCCCAGTAAAGAAAGGCTTTCTAGCATTCTGTTCATCTGAGGCTTTGATTCAGACTTTGATTTTAAAAAAAGTGACATCTATTCACGGGAACTTAAACATTTAATAGTTCAGACATGTTGTTTCGGTTGTAAATTCTTAAGCAAACTGAAATTTCTCAGCCATGATTTGTCAAAGATCAACTTTTTTTGTGTGAAATTAATGGGTATACTTTATTGGAATCAATTTGGGAAACAGCACTTTGTTTCTATTTAATTAGTGGTCTTGCCCTAGAAGAAAACTGAGTGTCCATTCTCTGCTTTAGACAGCAAAGCCCGGGACGAAGGAGGACACTTTGCAACAGCAGTAAAGAGGCAGGCAAGGCCTGAGCTACAAAGAACAGTATCCAAAAAACTGGTTCTGAACAATGTTCAGTTAGTAAGTAAAGTCTTGAAAATATTTAGTAAATAAAGTCTTGAAAATACTTATTTCTAAAACTTGTATTTTCTTCTTTTGCAAAGTTATTTCTAGGGTTAATCTAGAGCTTACAAAAATGACTGACAGATAAATTAGTTTTTAATCCATCAGTTTCTGTTTACACTGTCTAGATCAGACCTTCATTTTTCAACTGGATTTTGAAAATACCTTCTCTTTTCCATACTTCCTCTTATGGACCATACACTATTTTTTACAGATTATCTTTTAAATGAAAATCTGTTAGCATTTCTCCTTTGTTTAAAATAAACTGTTGGTTTCCCATTTTCTAGAAGAGGATTTCTCAATGATTTTTTTCTGCTTTCACCCATAAGACATATGGCATTTATATGAGGAACAATCCAGCTTAGGCATACTTCACTTCAGTCTTATTAACTATTTGTGGTGCTTTCTTCTTTCTAGTCAGTCAAAAAATCATATTGAAATGCAAAGATATGAAAAAGATTCTAGACAGATAAACCTTCCATAAAAGAATAATTTATACTTCCATTTACTGCTACTATTAACAAATTACTGATGTAATAGCATGTTAACACACCATAATTAGAAATCCATTGGGCTATAGAATAAATTTAAAGAACTGAATTTGGTATCCATAGCTCTAATCAAACTAGTTTTCTGCTTCTTCCTCACTCTTACATGCCTCGGACAGTGAAGTAAAATAAATTACACCAGAGGGGAGAATTTTCTGGGAGGAATAGCATATAAGAAAGAGACTAGAGAACAACATACTTTTTTGGATTTCAGAGTTTAATTAAGACTAAACCTTTATCCATGAATCTTCTCATGCATTTTCAGGACCATCTTAACTAGTATTGTTATTTTGTTGGCAGCTCTTCAGTTTAAAACTCTGATGAAATAATAGAATTTAAATTACAAGTGTAAGACAGAGTTAAGTTTCTAAGTAACTCATGAGATTAGAGCTTCATTCTTTAAATTTTATAGTCATTTACATTTTTGTTAACAACATTTAAACAGAGTGGTGGAAAGTCACACTCAAATAACTAAATTTCTCACGGGGAGTGACGTCAGAAGAATGGTGGATTGACCCTCCCCCTTGAAATTTCAACAATATGAACAGCTGTCACTCAGCAAAGCAACCTCACCTAGGTGTGCAGGACCACTGGAGATGATGCAGAGGGAAAAAGAAAAAAAAAACTCAAGAATTAAAAAAAAAAAGAGAGAGAACTCTACAAGAATTATCCAACTCCATCAGAAAGAGCAATATAAGAATAGTAAGTATACCAGAACATAAAGAGAGGAAGAAGGAGATTAGAAAGCCTATCCAAAAAAAATAATTGATGAGAACATCCAAATCCATGAAAAGAGTTAGATCCTGGAATTCAAGAAGCAAACAGAACATCTAGCTACCTCAACCCAAAGAGGCCTTCTCCAAGGTGCATTGTATTAAAACTATCAAAAATTAGTGACATAGAAAGAATCTTCAAGGCAGCCAGGGAAAAGAAGAAAGTAACATATAAAGGAAAGCCCATCAAATTAACTTCAGACTTCTCAGCATAAACTTCACAAGACAGAAGAGAATAGACTTGCCTGACCAGCTGGTGACACAGTGGATTGAGCGTCAGACTGGGACGCGGTGAACCCAGGTCAAAACCACAAGGTCGCTGGCTTGAGCGCAGGTTTGTCTGGTTTGAGCATAACTCACCAGCTTGAACTCAAGGTTGATGGCTTGAGCAAAGGGGTCACTCACTCTGCTGTAGCCCCCCAGTTAAGGCACATTTGAGAAAGCATTCAATGAAGAACTAAGGGGCTGCAATGAAGTACTGATGCTTTTTGTCTCTCTCCCTTCCTATCTGTCTGTCCCTCTCTCTGTCTGTCTCTCTGTGTCTGTCACACACACAAAAAAAGAGTAGACTCAAACAGTCAACGTACTGGAAGAGAGGAATTACCAATCAACAATACTATATCCATCAAAGTTATCCTTTAAATATGAAGGAGAAATAAAATAGTTTTCAGATATATAGAAGCTGAGGGAATTTATCACCATAAAATCCCCATGGCAGGAAATACTCAAGAAGGTCATTCTTCCTGACACAAAGAACAAAATGTTATAAAACTACAAGTAAATCTCCCACAAGCTTACAATATAAACAGGGATAGTTTGTGATAACAACAACATAAAAGTGGGGGATAAAGGTCTAAATTAGCAAAGGAAGACAGTGGACAGAAGCCTTCATAAGACAAAGAACTATTATATATATGAATTTTTTAAAAAAATAGCCTACTGGTGGTGACGTCATGGAAATGGCACCGTGAGAAGCGCGTCCGACAGCTCTCCCCTAAATCACAACAAATTTATCAACTAGAAACAGAAAAATTTATCCTCGGAGCATTCCGGAGTTCCACACAAACTGAAAGCAAAAGGACTGTTATCACTTGAATCTGAGAGATGAGGGTGTGGAGGAAGCTACCGCAGCGACGCTCATTCAAGCCGCGAGGGAGTGCGCCTGCGTGCTATCAATAAGACCACCCTCAGATGCCGATAAGAAAGAGGAAATAGAATATTATGGATACAAAAGAAAGAGAGGTAACACAAATAGATGTGGAAAAATCTATGGAGAAAAGACTTAACATATTGGAAGCCTTGGAGCTAAATGACAGAGAATTTAAAATAGAAATCTTAAAAATACTCAGAGATATACAAGAAAACACAGAAAGGCAATATAGGGAGATCAGAAAACAACTCAATGAACACAAAGAATATATTACCAAGGAAATTGAAACTATAAAAACAAATCAAACAGAAATGAAAAACTCAATTCACGAGCTGAAAAACGAGGTAACAAGCTTAGCTAACAGAACAGCCCAGATTGAAGATAGGATTAGTGAAATAGAAGACAAACAACTTGAGGCACAACAAAGAGAAGAAAAAAGAGACTCAAAAATAATAAAAAATGAGAAAGCCCTACAGGAATTGTCTGACTCCATCAGAAAGAATAACATAAGAATAATAGGTATATCAGAGGGAGAAGAGAAAGAAAATGGAATGGAGAATATACTCAAACAAATAATAGACGAGAACTTCCCAAGCCTGTGGAAGGAACTAAAGCCTCAAATTCAAGAAGCAAACCGAACACCAAGTTTTCTTAACCCCAACAAACCCACTCCAAGGCACATCATAATAAAGATGACACAAACCAATGACAAAGAAAAAATTCTCAAGGCAGCCAGGGAAAAGAAGAGGACAACATATAAAGGAAGGCCTATTAGATTATCATCAGATTTCTCAGCAGAAACTCTACAAGCTAGAAGAGAGTGGACCCCAATATTTAAAGCCCTGAAAGAGAGGAACTTTCAGCCAAGAATACTATACCCATCAAAGCTATCCTTCAAGTATGAAGGAGATATAAAAACATTCACAAATACAGAAAAGATGAGAGAATTTATCAACAGAAAGCCCCCACTCCAGGAAATACTAAGGGGGGTTTTCCAACCAGATTCAAAGAACAAAAGAAAACAACACCACAAGTAACAGCTCCACCAAGAACACAATAAAACCAAACTTAAACTGTGACAACAAAGGAAAAAAAGGGGGGAGAGGATGGAGATTAACAGTAGCAAAGGATGATGAAGTGCAGAAATACTTATAAGATAGGGTACTACAATGAATATGGTAGGTACCCTTTTCATTACTTAATGGTAACCACCCTTGAAAAAACCACCACAAAAACACTTGACTTAAAAAAGGTAGCAACAGAGGAAAGAAGTATGGAACACAAACAAACAAAAACAAATGATAGAAAAACAAAAGAGAAGAATCAAACTAGATACAAAACTAACAGAAAGCAATTTATAAAATGGCAGTAGGGAACCCACAAGTGTCAATAATTACACTAAATGTAAATGGATTAAACTTACCAATAAAAAGACACAGAGTAGCAGAATGGATTAAAAAAGAAAATCCAACTATATGCTGCCTACAAGAAACACATCTAAGCAACAAGGATAAAAACAAATTCAAAGTGAAAGGCTGGAAAACAATACTCCAAGCAAACAACACCCAAAAAAAAGCAGGCGTAGCAATACTCATATCTAATAATGCTGACTACAAGACAGAAAAAGTACTCAGAGACAAAAATGGTCATTTCATAATGATTAAGGGGAAGTTGAATCAAGAAGACATAACAATCCTTAATATATATGCACCAAACCAAGGAGCACCAAAATATATAAGACAGCTACTTATTGACCTTAAAACAAAAACTAACAAAAATACAATCATACTTGGAGACCTCAATACACCGCTGACGGCTCTAGATCGGTCATCCAAACAGAGAATCAATAAAGATATAGTGGCCTTAAACGAAATACTACAACACCTGGATATGATAGACATCTACAGGACACTTCATCCCAAAGCGACAGAGTATACATTTTTCTCTAGTGTACATGGAACATTCTCAAGAATTGACCATATGTTGGGCCACAAAGACAATATCAGCAAATTTAGAAAAATTGAAATTGTACCAAGCATATTTTCTGATCATAAAGCCTTGAAACTAGAATTCAACTGCAAAAAAGAGGGGGAAAAACCCACAAAAATGTGGAAACTAAACAACATACTTCTAAAAAATGAATGGGTCAAAGAAGAAATAAGCGCAGAAATCAAAAGATATATACAGACAAATGAAAATGAAAATACGACATATCAGAATCTCTGGGATGCAGCAAAAGCAGTAATAAGAGGAAAGTTCATATCACTTCAGGCCTATATGAACAAACAAGAGAGAGCCGAAGTAAACCACTTAACTTCACACCTTAAGGAACTAGAAAAAGAAGAACAAAGACAACCCAAAACCAGCCGAAGAAAGGAGATAATAAAAATCAGAGCAGAAATAAATGAAATAGAGAACAGAAAAACTATAGAAAAAATCAATAAAACGAGGAGCTGGTTCTTTGAAAAGATCAACAAAATTGACAAACCCTTGGCAAGACTCACCAAGGAAAAAAGACACAGGACTCAAATAAATAAAATCCAAAATGAAAGAGGAGAGATCACCACAGACATCATAGAAATACAAAGAATTATTGTAGAATACTATGAAAAATTATATGCCACCAAATACAACAACCTAGAAGAAATGGATCAATTCCTAGAACAATACAACCTTCCTAGACTGAGTCATGAAGAAGCAGAAAGCCTAGACAGACCAATCAGCAGGGAGGAAATAGAAAAAACTATTAAAAATCTCCCCAAAAATAAAAGTCCAGGCCCAGACGGTTATACTAGTGAATTCTATCAAACATTCAAAGAAGACTTGGTTCCTATTCTACTCAAAGTCTTCCAAAAAATTGAAGAAGAAGCAATACTTCCAAACACATTTTATGAGGCCAACATAACCCTCATACCAAAACCTGGCAAGGATGGCACAAAGAAAGAAAACTACAGACCAATATCTCTAATGAATACAGATGCTAAAATACTAAACAAAATACTGGCAAACCGAATACAACAACATATTAAAAAAATAATACATCATGATCAAGTGGGATTCATCCCAGAATCTCAAGGATGGTTCCACATACGCAAAACGGTTAACGTAATACACCATATCAACAAAACAAAGAACAAAAACCACATGATCTTATCAATAGATGCAGAAAAGGCTTTTGATAAAATACAACACAATTTTATGTTTAAGACTCTCAACAAAATGGGTATAGAAGGAAAATATCTCAACATGATAAAGGCCATATATGATAAACCATCAGCCAACATCCTATTAAACGGCATAAAACTGAGGACTTTCTACCTTAAATCAGGAACAAGACAGGGTTGTCCACTCTCTCCACTCTTATTCAACGTGGTGCTAGAAGTTCTGGCCAGAGCAATCAGACAAGACAAAGAAATAAAAGGCATCCATATCGGAAAAGAAGAAGTAAAGCTATCACTTTTTGCTGATGATATGATCCTATACATCGAAAACCCGAAGGACTCCACAAAAAGATTATTAGAAACAATAAACCAATACAGTAAGGTCGCAGGATACAAAATTAACATACAAAAGTCCATAGCCTTTCTATATGCCAACAATGAAATATTAGAAAACGAACTCAAAAAAATAATCCCCTTCACGATTGCAACAAAAAAAATAAAATACCTAGGAATAAACATAACAAAGAACGTAAAGGACCTATATAATGAAAATTACAAAGCATTGTTAAGGGAAATCGAAAAAGATACAATGAGATGGAAAAATATTCCTTGTTCTTGGATAGGAAGAATAAATATAATCAAAATGGCCATATTACCCAAAGCAATATACAAATTTAATGCAATTCCCATCAAAATCCCTATGAGATTTTTTAAAGAAATGGAACAAAAAATCATCAGATTTATATGGAACTATAAAAAACCCCAAATAGCCAAAACAATCCTAAGGAAAAAGAATGAAGCTGGGGGCATTACAATACCTGACTTTAAACTATATTATAGGGCCACGATAATCAAAACAGCATGGTATTGGCAGAAAAATAGACACTCAGACCAATGGAACAGAATAGAAAGCCCAGAAATAAAACCACATATATATGGTCAAATAATCTTTGATAAAGGGGCCAACAACACACAATGGAGAAAAGAAAGCCTCTTCAACAAATGGTGTTGGGAAAACTGGAAAGCCACATGCAAAAGAATGAAACTCGACTACAGCCTGTCCCCGTGTACTAAAATTAATTCAAAATGGATCAAAGACCTAAATATAAGACCTGAAACAATAAAGTACATAGAAGAAGACATAGGTACTAAAATCATGGACCTGGGTTTTAAAGAACATTTTATGAACTTGACTCCAATGGCAAGAGAAGTGAAGGCAAAGATAAATGAATGGGACTACATCAGAATTAAAAGTTTTTGCTCAGCAAGAGAAACTGATATCAAAATAAACAGACAGCCAACTATATGGGAACTGATATTTTCAAACGACAGCTCAGATAAGGGCCTAATATCCAAAATTTACAAAGAACTCATAAAACTCAACAACAAACAAACAAGCAATCCAATAAAAAAATGGGAAGAGGACATGAACAGACACTTCTCCCAGGAAGAGATACAAATGGCCAACAGATATATGAAAAGATGCTCAGCTTCATTAGTTATTAGAGAAATGCAAATCAAAACTACAATGAGATACCACCTCACCCCTGTTAGATTAGCTATTATCAACAAGACGGGTAATAGCAAATGTTGGAGAGGCTGTGGAGAAAAAGGAACCCTCATTCACTGTTGGTGGGACTGTAAAGTAGTACAACCATTATGGAGGAAAGTATGGTGGTTCCTCAAAAAACTGCAAATAGAACTACCTTATGACCCAGCAATCCCTCTACTGGGTATATACCCCAAAACCTCAGAAACATTGATACGTGAAGACACATGTAGCCCCATGTTCATTGCAGCACTGTTCACAGTGGCCAAGACATGGAAACAACCAAAAAGCCCTTCAATAGAAGACTGGATAAAGAAGATGTGGCACATATACACTATGGAATACTACTCAGCCATAAGAAATGATGACATCAGATCATTTACAGCAAAATGGTGGGATCTTGATAACATTATAAGGAGTGAAATAAGCAAATAAGAAAAAAACAAGAACTACATGATTCCATACATTGGTGGAACATAAAAATGAGACTAAGAGACATGGACAAGAGTGTGGTGGTTACCAAGGGTGGGGGGGGAGGGAGGACATGGGAGGGAGGGAGGGAGAGTTAGGGGGAGGGGGAGGGGCACAGAGAACTAGATAGAGGGTGACGGAGGACAATCTGACTTTGGGCGAGGGGTTTGCAACATAATTTGATGACAACATAACCTAGACATGTTTTCTTTGAATATATGTACCCTGATTTATTAATGTCATCCCATTACCATTAATAAAAATTTATTAAAAAAAAAAATAAATAAAAATAAAAAAAAAAAAAAAAGAAGGAAGTTCAGCCTGACCAAGCGGTAGTACAGTGGTTAGAGCATCTGACTGGGACATGGAGGATCCAGGCTCTAAACCCCAAGGTTGCCGGCTTGAGTGCCGGCTCATCTGGCTTGAGCACAGTTTCACCAGCTTGAGTGAGGGGTCGCTGGCTTGAGTGTGGGATCATAGACATGACTCTATGATTGCTGGCTTGAGCCCAAAGGTCGTTGGCTTTCCCAAGGTCTCTGGCTTGAGCAAGGTGTTACTCACTCTGCTGTAGTCCATGGTCAAGGCACATATGAGAAAGCAATCAACAAACAATAAGGAGCTGCAATGAAGAATTGATGCCTCTCTTTCGCCCTGGCCGGTTGGCTCAGTGGTAGAGCATTGGCCTGGCGTGCAGAAGTCCCGGGTTCGATTCCCAGCCAGGGCACACAGGAGAAGCGCCCATTTGCTTCTCCACCCCTCTCCCTCTCCTTCCTCTCTGTCTCTCTCTTCCCCTCCCGCAGCTAGGCTCCATTGGAGCAAAGATGGCCAGGGCACTGGGGATGGCTCCTTGGCCTCTGCCCCAGGCGCTAGAGTGGCTCTGGTCGCAACAGAGCAACGCCCCGGAGGGGCAGAGCGTCGCCCCTGGTGGGCGTGCCGGGTGGATCCTGGTCGGGCGCATGCGGGAGTTTGTCTGACTGTCTCTCCCTATTTCCAGCTTCAGAAAAAAACCAAAAACAACAACAACAAAAAAAACCAAAGAAGAATTGATGCCTCTCATCTTCCTGTCTGTCTGTCCCTCTCTCTGACTCTCTCTCTGTCTCTGTCAAAAAAAGGAAGTTCATTTCATTACAAGTCTATCACAAGAAATAAGAGAGATCCCAAATAAAAAATCTAACATTGCGTCTTAAAAAACTAGAAAAAAAAGGAACAAAGGCAACCCAAATTCAGCAGAAGGAAATAATAAATATTAAAACTGAGCTGAATGAAATAGAAAACAAAAACACTATTAAAAATGAATACAAAAACACTATTAAAAAAGAAAGAACTGGCTTTTTGAAAAGACTAATAAAATTGACAGATCCATGGCTAGATTCACTAAAGGAAAAAGAGAAATGACTCATAGAAACAAAATCAGTACTGAAACAGGAAAATTTACCAAGGACTTCACAGACATACAAAGCTCAGACTGGAATACTGTGAGAGATCATATGCCACCAATATAGTAAAAATGGATGAGCTCTTAGATCTACACAATCTGCCTAGACTGAATCATGAAGTAGAAAACTTAAATAGACTGAGAAACAGTGAGGAAAAAGAAACAATTATCAAAAACTTCCTAAAAAACAAAAACTCAGGGCCAAATGGCTTTAGTAGTAAATTCTAGTAAACATTCAAAGAAGATTTGGTATCTATCCTTCTCAAAGTCTTTCAAAACATTAAAGAACAAGGAATACTTCTTAACAGATTTTATGAGGTCAGCACAGTTCTGATACCAAAACCTGGTAAGGACAACACACACACACACACACACACACACACACACAACTAGAGACTAATATCTCTAATAAATACAGATGAAAAAATCCTAAACAAAATATATACTAGCAAATTAAATATAACAATACATTAAAAAATTAATATACCTACATCACGATCAAGTGGCATTGTGCCCACTTTACAAGTGCCAGGGGCACAAGGATAGTTTGTATATCTCTCATTAAGGCATACAAACAACAGATAGGTATATGTAAAGATGCTCATCTTCGCTAGCTATTAGAGAAATGCAAAACAAAACTACAAATGAGATACACCTCATGCCTGTTAGATTGGCTGTTATTTAACAAGACAGGTAATAACAAGTGTTGGAGAGGCTGTAGAGAAAAAGGAACCCTCATTCACTACTGGTGGGAATGTAAACTGGAAGGCAGTATGGTAGTTCTTTTAAAAATCAGAATAGACTCATTATATTACCTAGCAATCCCTTTAATGGGTATCTATCAAAAAAACTTGAAAACACTTGTAAACAAAGATACATGCATCACCATGTTCATCACAGCATTACTCATGATGGCCAAGACATGGAAACAAAGTGTCCCTCAATAGAGGATTGGATAAAGAAATGTGGAACATGTGTACAATGAAATATTACTCAGCCATAAGAAATGATGACATATTGTCATTTGTGACAATATGGATGGACCTTGAGATTATTTTACTGAGCAAAATAATAAATAAGAAAAAGGGTAAGAACCATATGATTTCACACATAGGTGGAATATAAAGCTCTGACTTACGGACACAGACAAAAGTAAATTGGCTACTGGACAGACCAACACATTGAGGGGGAAAGGGAGTAAGGGTGGTCAAATATATGGTGACGGGTAGCGTTTCGACTTTGGGTGATGGACACACAATGCAACGAATAGTTCACATACTATGGGGATAGATCCTTGAAACTAATGTATTCCGATGGACCAATGTCACCGTATTAAATTTAATTTCTAAATTATAAAATAACTAAATTTCGATTATTAATATTAATTTGATTATCTTACGGTTTTTAATAAAAATATTAAGAATTATATACCTATAAGATCTACCAAAGTCAGATTAATTACTGTATCTCCAGGTCGATTGATTCATCAGATTAGATAGTTGGTGAAGTACTTTTTGCAGGATCATTTATATTTTAACATTGTTTTACATAGAGGGCAATTTGCCATTTTTAGAGAAAAATACTTTTTGTCAGCGAAGGACTCAGTAAAACTGGAATTACCTGAGTGCTAATTTCTACGTTATAATAAAAGAAAGCCTGCATTCTTAAATTTCACATACATTGTTCTGGTTCCCTTTCTGGGTTTAATTTTCTTTCTAAACCCTCATTTGACAACTATATGTCACCTTAGTCTACTTTTTATATGAAGTTTTCCATCTTTCATTAGAGAAAGAACTATGCATTCTATCTCTTTGTGTCATAAATATATAGCACAGTACTTTGAGGATATTAAGGAAAATTAGAGGAAACTAATTTTGAGAGAATAATTTGTAAGTTTTTTTTTTCAAAGTGACTGAACATTATTATCACCAAATATTTGGATGCAAGACCTGTCCTAGATATGGAATATGTTTTGTGGCACTTTTCCTCAAAGAATTTACAATCTATTTACAGAAACAGGCTGTATACCAAGGTTTATTTATGAAGGAGCTAAATGAGTAGTATAGACCTCAAGTATTAGAAGAATTCTATAAAGAATTTAAACACTGTAGGTAAAGTTATCAGGAAAATTTTTAGGTATCTGGTTGAATTAAATAATATTCTATGTAATTTTAGCTATAGCACAAATAATTATTTTTAAACAATAATTATACAATAAAGACTAGCATTGCACTTGTGCAAGAGATATAAGAACATTTTGACCTTATTTAATCCCCTAATGGAGGGGGTTCCCTTGGCATGTACATACGTGAACATGTCATGAATATTATTTTGAGAATTACATTGTCTTGTTTTCATGGTACAGCGATTCTCTTTACTAAGAAATTATGCACAGTTTGTAAAGTTTTATATTTACAAATAACTCAAATTAGGGATATGCAAGTACTGTAATCAAATTTACTGCTGCCTTTGCTTTGGTAGTACAAAAAGTCGAAAGGTCAGCAACTGAAAAAAAAATAGTCCCGAATGCCGCTATTTATGAAAATTAATGAAAAAGATGTTATTTCAATGACAGTGGGTAGTATTTCAATAGTCTTGCACTGTCTCAGCTAAACCTTGTTAGGAGATGACAACAAAAGCCTTTGGTTTCCAATTTTTAAATTTAAATCCCTATAGGAAACAAAAGTTCTGAGAGCTCTCACCCAGGATATGACATCATTTGGACTACAGCTCGAGTTTATTTGCCTTCAAAGCTCGTGTTCTTCCCCCTTGACCTAGTTAAAAATAACCTGGCAATTTATACATGTATGTCCATCTATGTACAATTCACATACACACACATACACATAGGCTTAGTTTGCTTTCAGGTTTGGGGGACATTGTAGGCACCAGGGGTTTCTTTTGGTCCATCAGTAACTAGGCTGACAATTACCTACTGAAAATTGTCTTAATTGTTACTTTTGCATCTTTGGACTTCTATAGCCTTGAATACTTTTTATTAATTTTCATTCATTTATATGTTCTACTAGGTGCAAAGAATGAATAAGGAAGTCTCTGTATTCTAGGGACTTGCTTACTAATTGGGAAAATAAATATATAAATAAGTATATACTATGGATAAATAAAAGTGATTTCTAGATTCAGTGAAGAAATATTAGGGGAGAATTGAGTAAATAATATAAATATACAGCACTCAACTGTTTATAAATCTCTTCATCTCTTCTCACAGATATATACATATACATAATTATATATTTTTATTTGTATATGTACCATATAAAATTATTATTGTGAGGAAGAATACATAATTAATGTCTAATCTGAACTACAAAAATGTTTTAAAATCCTCACAGTGATAATTATAAGATAAATCTGGGGCTAAACCATTTATTTCATATGTGAAGAAACTGCTGTTCAGAGAGATTATTAGGGCAAGTTCAAAGGGTAAAGCGCAAAGGACATAGGTCTACTGACCCCTAAATCAGTGTTCTTTCATTTTACTACACTAGTAAATGCACTAACACAGAAAATAAGAATAATATCATAAAGCATCTATTTGTTTCTTTCACCCAAGGTTCTCAGCATTCTTTGCTAATTGTATCTACGGCTAAAGAAAAGAAAGCTCTAATACCATCAGGATTTTGTGTAATTCATTCTTCAATCAGCGGCTGAGCCCAAAATATAGCCCTTTCTTCATTTTGATCAAAAGATCATATTGGCTATGCCAATCTGTTAGTGTCTAGAGAAGTGGTGAGCTAAATTTCTGTGCTTCAAAGAACAAAAAATATAATTTCTGTTTTGATATGGGTTATAAAATAGATTCTGCATGTGGGAGGTTCATCAAGCAAACACTTCTAACATACTTTCAAGTCTCGTTTAAAATAGAAATCTATCTACTTCCTCTGGATCTCTTATAAATTGCTAATGTCAATGCTATAAATATGCTATTTAGTTGGAGCTTTTGAATTCAGTACAGTTTATAAGTTAAAAATTATTATTAATCAATGTCTCATTTAGATTAATGTGATGTTAGTGCTTAAAGCACTTGTATTTTTCATCCTCATATGAGCCTTGGGGTTTATATATTTAGTGCTCACAAAAATTAGGGAATATTTAAAAATGAATATGAAGCAATAAAAAAAAGCATTTTATTTTATTTATTTATTTATTTATTTTTATTTATTTATTTTTTTTTTCATTTTTTCTGAAGCTGGAAACGGGGAGAGACAGACAGACTCCCGCATGCGCCCGACCGGGATCCACCCGGCCCGCCCACCAGGGGGCGACGCTCTGCCCACCAGGGGGTGATGCTCTGCCCATCCTGGGCGTCGCCATGTTGCAACCAGAGCCACTCTAGCGCCTGGGGCAGAGGCCACAGAGCCATCCCCAGCGCCCGGGCCATCTTTGCTCCAATGGAGCCTTGGCTGCGGGAGGGGAAGAGAGAGACAGAGAGGAAGGCGCGGCGGAGGGGTGGAGAAGCAAATGGGCGCTTCTCCTGTGTGCCCTGGCCGGGAATCGAACCCGGGTCCTCCGCACGCCAGGCCGACGCTCTACCGCTGAGCCAACCGGCCAGGGCGATTTTTTTTTATTAAACAAGAATATCAGAAAAGCAAACAACAAATCAAAGTTTAATTATGCAAATGAGATGCAAAACCAACTTTTATTTTTTTTTTAATTTTTTTTTACTTTTTTTTTTAAATTTAATGCAGTGACATTGATAAATCAGGGTACATATGTTGAGAGAAAGTATCTCTAGATTATTTTGATATTTGATTGTGCTGTATACCCCTCCCCCAAAGTTAAATTGTCTTCTGTCACCTTCTATTTAGTTTTCTTTGTGCCCCTCCCCTCCCCTAACCCCTCTCTCCTTCTTCACCCCATCCCCCCTCCCCCAACCCCCTGCCCCTGTTGCCATCACATTCTTGTTCATGTCTCTGAGTCTCATTTTTATGTCCCTTCTATGTATGGATTCATCTTAGTTTTTTTTCTGATTTACTTATTTCACTCTGTATAATGTTGTCAAGGTCCATCCATGGTATTGTAAATGAGCCGATGTCATCATTTCTTATGGCTGAGTAGTATTCCATAGTATATATGTACCAAAGCTTTTTAATCCACTCGTCCTCTGATGGACACTTGGGCTGTTTCCAGATCTTCGCTATTGTGAACAATGCTGCCACAAACATGCGGGTGCATTTCTCCTTTTCGAGCCGTTCTATGGTGTCCTTGGGGTATATTCCTAAAAGTGGGATAGCTGGGTCAAAAGGCAGTTCGATTTTCAGATTTTTGAGGAATCTCCATACTGTTTTCCACAGTGGCTGCACCAGTCTGCATTCCCACCAGCAGTGCAGGAGGGTTCCCTTTTCTCCACATCCTCGCCAGCACTTATTCTGTGTTGTTTTGTTGATAAGCGCCATTCTGACTGGTGTGAGGTGATATCTCATTGTGGTTTTAATTTGCATTTCTCTAATGATTAGTGATGTTGAGCATTTTTTCATATGCCTATTGGCCATCTGTATGTCCTCTTTGGAGAAGTGTCTATTCATCTCTTTTGCCCATTTTTGGATTGGGTTGTTTGTCTTCCTGGTGTTGAGTTTTACAAGTTCTTTATAAATTTTGGTTATTAACCCCTTATCAGATGTATTGTCAAATATGTTCTCCCATTGTGTAGTTTGTCTTTTTATTCTGTTCTTGTTGTCTTTAGCTGTGCAAAATCTTTTTAGTTTGATATAGTCCCATTTGTTTATCCTGTCTTTTATTTCACTTCCCCATGGAGATAAATCAGCAAATATATTGCTCCGAGAGATGTCCGAGAGCTTACTGCCTATGTTTTCTTCTAAGATGCTTATGGTTTCACGGCCTACATTCAAGTCTTTTATCCATTTTGAGTTTATTTTTGTGAGTGGTGTAAGCTGGTGATCTAGTTTCATTTCTTTGCAGGTAGCTGTCCAATTTTCCCAACACCATTTGTTAAAGAGGCTGTCTTTACTCCATTGTATTTCCTTACCTCCTTTGTCAAATATCAGTTGTCCATAGAACTGTGGGTTTATTTCTGGGTTCTCTGTTCTGTTCCATTGATCTATATGCCTGCTCTTATGCCAGTACCAGGCTGTTTTGAGTACAATGGCCTTGTAGTATAACTTGATATCAGGAAGTGTGATACCTCCCACTTTATTCTTCTTTTTTAAGATTGCTGAGGCTATTCGTGTCCTCTTTTGGTTCCATATACATTTTTGGAATATGTGTTCTATATCTTTGAAGTATGTCATTGAAAACCAACTTTTACTTCATTGGTGAAAATGCACTATACAAAAGGCTGAGAGTATCTGCACGTTCCCTGATCCCCTAATTTTTCTGAGCAGTGTATATAAGACGCTTGAAATACAGTACTACAGCCACTATTTAATTTTGTTCTTTAGAGTAGATGACCATTGCAATCAAGTATTTTTTAGATAGTATTTCTGACATAAATGTATATGATAAACTTAATTAACAATGAATTCAATTAGAAATAATAATAACTTTAAAATTATGGACAAAGTTTTACATAGTTGAAAATTTGTGTAAACCATGCTAAAAAAACATATAAATACATACTTAAATAAAATTAAAATTGTGCCTTTTGATTTTTTTTCCTCAAATTTTCCATCATATTCAACTCATTTAACTATTGCTTCCTTATTATATAGGTATTTTGGAATAGGCAAACTTAAGATAAATTTTTTCTTTTTCAGATATTATCATTATCACTAATGATCAAACACTTAATTGGATTCCCAAGTAGTCTAATTTGTTTAAAATGGCAAAAAATAATGAGGTTGTTTTCTGGTTCAAGTATTGACATTATTACATTGTCTCCACTATTAAACTACAGTGCTTTTTGGGAGTCTCCTGTTGGGAAGTTGGCATTTACTGATTGATCTTGAAAAATACCTAACAACTTTCAGAGCTGATGTAATTCTTTCTGTTAAGAATATCTATATTAACACAGGCCCTTACCTTTCCGATTTAATCCAAGGTGAGCGCAGCTGATTAAACAATTTAAAAGACATAATTATTGAGATACTGAAATATAATAATGGCATTGGGTTAACTATATATATTTATTTTGTAGATGATCATATATATATATATATCTGAATGACTTTGGGCAAGTCACTCGAACTTTCTATGAGGTTTTTATTATATATGACATTTTCATAGTTATATAAATAGTGATAATTTGTATATGACTTCAAAGGCTTATTTTAGAATCAAATAAATTAGCATATGTAACTGTCTGGCACATATATGACTATTGGCTTTACAAGTAGTAGCATTATATACATACTAAAGAATAAAGATATATGAAATGCTTAGCTGAAATATGAGTGCCTATTTCATAGCAATCAGTTGAAAATGGCACATTATCATCATCATTATTATATGTGCTATGTTGCTATGTTATGTTTTGAGAAAAGTAAAACCAAACCAAATGAAAAAACATATATGCGCAAAGTAAGGAATGACTAATATATCTATACAGGTGTATGTCTAATTGAAAGACAAATCATATTATGTTGCTATGTGTTTAAAGGATAGGTTCTTAGGTATATGGGAAACGGAATGATTCAGGATATTAGTACTTGAGCAGATCACTGTGTGGCACACACAAAACAAGAATAAATGAAAGCTATCACACCTGGTATTACTTCTGTGTTCTGACTGTGAAAAAGGCTGAATCCCAATATTAAACTTCAGTCAGTTGCCAAATGCTGGCAGAATAACTACATTTATTTCCAGAAAAATGGCAAGAGGGGTTATAAGAGTAGAATGGGTATAAAAAAATTCACTAGACCATAGAACTTCCTCTCGCTACCAAAAGAGCAATATAATAATAACAACATATCAAATAAAATAATAATAATAAATAAATTTCATATCCCAAGTAAGACTGAAGTTATTTGTGCCTCCACCAAAGACCTGAAAGATCTCTGTTAACTTGCCTGTTTGCCTTGCACAGAAGTCAAATAAATTTTGGAGAATGACAGTGGATTATTATAAACATAACCACTGGTAATTTTAATTTCATTTTCTTTTCTAGATGTATTTTCTTTACTGGAGCAAATCACTTATATGAAACTGTGAACTTAGTAAATTATTTGTTTTCTATACCTGGTGGTAAAGACTATCAGAAGTGGTTTGATTTCCTGTGACAAAAACAACAGTACTGCCACCTTTTCTAATTTCAAAACTATGTCAACTTTCCAGGTTTTCTGTCATAAAGTAATTTGCACAATTTTATTTCTCCTGCTATTTCATACAATACATATTATGCTGACCTGCTACTTTTATGATATTATACTTATTGGATTTGGTGAGCAGGATCTCATAAGTAGTCAGTATACATGGTAAGTCACATGCATGCCAGAGAGTGGGAAATCAACCCCATGCAAACGTAGGGTGTGAGAGTTCAGTTGTCTGGGGTGGTACTTCACATTGCCTTGGCAAGGAGAGAAATAGGGCAGAGTCAAGGTGATGCAGCATGTTCATTTTACTTGGGCCTCACAGAGTGGGTGGATGTTTTGCAGTTAGAGCCAGGGAAAGGAAAACATTTTAAGCAGACAGGAAAATGTGGTAGAGATATATGGAAGCTAGAAAGGAGGGCACCACAACACCAACTATTTTGGAAATGGAGAGTAAAGGCTGAAGAAAATGTAACTGGACGTGAAGCTAGGGAGGCAAGCTGGGACTTGAATTGCCAGTTGCTTCAATTTTGATAATAAGGTTTGCATTTTCATTAGAGGAGATGCTTCAATAGACCTATTTTTCTACAAGATGATGCAGGGACAGATGAGAGGGGGTGGGTGTGATAGGAACACTTATCTCTTCTGCACTCACTGACCTCAAGAGTCTGATAGGTTGAGTATTATTGAACCCAATGTAAGAGCTGTATCTTCAGTTAACACACAAAGAACCATGGTAGATTTCTTTACCTAGACTTTGAAAGTCCCAAATAGTAGAAAAAAAAGACAAAATTTTAAATCACACTTATATAAATGGTAATATCCACTGTAATGGCAGTTAATTTGTCATTTAGTCTTTAACTCTCTAAATAAGGCCAAAGGACAGATTGCAAAGTATTGATTGAATATGATGTAAAAATTATGGATATTTAACTTTACAAGTAAATGTTTCAATTAGTAGATAATTAGGAAGATATTACTGGTCTAATCTCTGAAATACTCAGTTTAATAGATATTCAGGAGTAGTAGTATATGATACTATAGATCATATTTGATCTATATCTATATGATCTATAGGTATTATAGATCATATTTATTATGAGCTTACATGTCAAGAACAGTTTTTTGTTTTGTTTTGTTTTGTTTTTTACAGAGACAGAGAGAGAGTCAAAGAGAGGGATAGACAGGGACACAGATAGGAATGGAGAGATGAGAAGTATCAATCATTAGTTTTTCGTTGCACGTTGCGACACCTTAGTTGTTCATTGATTGCTTTCTCATATGTGCCTTGACCACGGGCCTTCAGCAGACCAAGTAACTCCTTGCTCAAACCAGATGAACCTGCACTCAAGCTGGCGACCTCGGGGTCTCGAACCTGGGTCCTTGGCATCCCAGTCCGATGCTCTATCCACTGCACTACCGCCTGGTCAGGCAATCAAGAACAGTTTTAACAATCATCCTAACTACAACCTATGAAGTAGAGACTATTGATATTATCATCTCTATCTTACAGAGGAAGAATCTATGATACAGAAAGGTCACTAACTGTTCTCAGGGTCACAGACAAAAAATTGTAAACCAGATAACTCAGCCAGTGTGACTCAGGGGTTGCACCCTTAAGAACTATAAAGTTTTAGAGTACTTGTCATGTGACTCATCACTTATAAAAACCTAATAAGTCCTGAATGCAATTTCTGAAAACAGATTACAGTGTTTGTTTTTAATAGATAAAAACAATTAGCTAATATTTAACAATGTAGTAATAGAAGTAAATGTGAAACATTATCATTCTTTCTTTTTCATGAGTCACAACAGTTGATACTCTTATTTTTATTTTAAAAAAATAAATTTTGGCCTGACCAGGCGGTGACGCAGTGGATAGAGCATTGGACTGGGATGCAGAAGACCCAGACCCAGGTTCAAGACCTCGAGGTCGCCAGCTTGAGTGCGGGCTCATCTGGTTTGAGCAAAAAGCTCACCAGCTTGGACCCAAGGTCGCTGGCTTGAGCAAGGGGTTACTCGGTCTGCTGAAGGCCCACGGTCAAGGCACATATGAGAAAGCAATCAATGAACAACTAAGGTGTTACAATGAATAACTGATGATTGATGCTTCTCATCTCTCTCCATTCCTGTCTGTTCCTATCTATCCCTTTCTCTGACTCTCTCTGTCTCTGTAAGAAAAAAAAAATCTTGGCTCTCTAAGGGAAGGCCCAGCTTTAAATAAATAAATAAATAAATAAATAAATGTTGTAGAGCATAAATTATACACAATAATATTTACCAATTTTAACTGTCCGATTTGATGAAATTTTAAATACTGCATATATAAATACACATATATCACATATAGAATATTTTAACTACCTTAAAAATTTAGCTCATGGCCCTTAGCACTCAATCAGCTCCTAATTTCTCTCCTTGGGCAACCAAGCACTGATACGTTTGTCTCTATAGTTATTCCTTTTCTACAACTTCATTTAAATGGAATTATATGGTATGTAGTTCTTTGTGTCTGGCTTTTTTTTACTAAACATAATGTTTTGAATATTTATCTGTGCTGCAGTGTGTACACCAGTGATTTGTTTCTTTTTATTTTGAGTAGAATTCCATCATAAAAGTTTACTAAAATTTATTTATTCATTTACAAGTTGAAGGTTACTTGGGTTTTTTCCCACATTAGACTATTATAAATAAAAGTACTTTGAAGTACAAGATTAAGTACAAGATTAGTCATTTTCTTTTTAAAGTTCATTATTTAAGTACAAGATTAGTCATTTTCTTTTTAAAGTTCATTATTTATTTTAAAAAGGCATAATGAGTTTAACATTCATGGAGTTGTGATTGGGTTGATTTACTTCAATGTTGCTTTCTTTAGATTACGCTAAGGCTCTTCTTTAGATTCAAGTGTTTGGCTTTATGACCAACTTTGTTAACACTTTGTTTTCTATACTTCATATTGATGCTACTATAATTGTTATAATCCTGTGATTATTGTTTTGTTTTTACTTTACATGTTCAACTATGTAAGCCTTGCTTGTAAATCCTATAGTTAGCTCCGTCATATAAAGTAGCCAGGGTTAGGTCCAGTCAATCTCTCTAGATCTAAATGGTGATAATTAAGGTTTTGTTTGATAAATGCATAACTTATGCCTAAAGGCCAATGGTCCTGTGCCAAAACAGAGAGGACCACTTACTAAGTGAATGAATTATCCTTCTGTTTATAATTGAATTCCACAATCTAATTTGTTTAAACAAAGCTGTGTGCCTTAATTTTGAGCACAGTGTATTAAAGTGATGGTTGATCTTTGGCTCTTCTTATGAACTGTAAACCATGAGATTCTAATATATTTCAAAGCCTAGGTACAGTTTCATTAATTGTTTGCCATAATGGCATAGTCAAGGCATAATATTTTAAATAAGCAATTCACTTTCAGATTTACAGCATGCATAGAAGAATAATTTTAAAATTTCTAATTGTTATCTCCTAAAGATAATGATAATTAAACATTTTGTCAGTTATAAATTATAGGCACAGTAGTTATTATGTTTCTATCTTGTATATCTTATACTATTATTTCTATCTTTCTCAAATAAGACATTTTCTCAAGATAATATTAATAATAATTCTTATTAAAAGTCATGGAAACTTAGAAAAATACTGTATATTTTATTACTAAGAAAATCTTTACCAGCTGGTAATTTTTAAAAACACTTAATGCTCCTGCTATAATTAAAGATTCTGTTTAAGTCCAATCACATCTCGTAGAATTCTCTCTATGTTAATATATTTGATATTTTTAAGCTAACAGTACAACACAGTTAGGCCATATGATATCATATTTGTTATTAAATGATTCCAAATTTTAATTGCACTTTAATATTGGAAATCAAGCATATATTGCAGAAATCTGAGGTCATCTCTAAAGTTCAAGAGTCTTTTCAGAATGTTAAAATGGATATCAACTTTGAAGGAAATGTCAAATTTATTTTAAGCAATCACAAGAAAAAATGAAATAATTGAAGATAACACATTCTGAAAATTGAAGTAAAGAGAAACAAAATATTGCTTTTTAGGTGTGATGGTGACTTTGGTGAAGCCTCATAAAATTTGTTATATGTTAATTTTTTTCCTTTCTTCTTTTCTTTTTATTAAAAATGTAATATTGCAATATTTAAAATCAGTTGCTTCATATCTGAATCATTTATTTATCATGTCTGGGGAAGAGATACTTCTTTAGTGAGAAAAATCTGAGTTAGTATTATAAAGTAAAGCCAAGGCAGTATAAGAGAGTGGAAAGTGCTTTAGGTAGAGAAGTCTTACCATAAAACATCTAAATTGATGAAAAGTGTCAAAGTTAGGTCCCAAGTTCATTAAAAAAAAGACCCTCATTCTGATTTCTAAGGGCATTTTGTGCTTTCAGGGATATTTAAAGCATATATAACATATATTTTAGCTTCTCACTAAAGAGTAAAAATTGTTCTTTGTCAGAGAGTCAATAAATTTGACGTTTTAATGGAAAAAGATGACTAGCACCTATGAGGTCTTTTGATTGATTGATTGATTTTAGAGAAAGAAAGAGAGAGAGACCTTGATCTCTTTGTATGCACCCTGACTGTGGATCAAACTTGCAACCTTTGTGGATGGGGACAATGCTCTAACCCAATGAGCTAACCAGGTGAGGCTACGAGGATTTTTATCTCATGGCCCTTGGCTTGCCTCAACTATTCATTTTTTGTTTGCTTTTTTTTTTTTTTGTCCTCATCACTTTCTTGAATAAAATGACTGCCTTTCCATATAATGAGGTTATTCAGCATGTACTTTTTGAATAGTTGTCTCAGTCTGTAGTGCAGAAGGGTAGGTGTGGAGAAGGCAGTGGAGAGTAACGGAACAATGGAAGATGAGAGGCTGTGTGGTGTTGTGGGAATAATGCTGGAATTAAAGTCAGAGTCCCCAGGTTTAAATTTATTCTGCACCTTATTTATAAGGAACTGTGCATAATCCGTTTAACTTCTTTCAAGGTTCACTTTCTTCATCAGCCTACAGGAGAATACAGGGCCTGACAAAAAATGCTTGCGAGGCTTACCTCATGGGCTCCTTATGGCAGTTCTATCTGATAATGTGTGAATGGTGCTTTGTGAATTGCGATGCACTATCTAGGTGTTAGTGGATGTCTGAAAACCAGTTCTTAAAATGAGGAATTCCAATAAACATTCCAAGATGTCTAGTGGTTTCTGTGAAGCATAAACATTCCGGGTGAAAAGAATTTTATGACATTCTAGGCACTTTTGAATAGCTCAGTTTTGCCATGGAGGTCGTGATGAGACCGCAATTCCTGTCTTCTTGAGAGGAAAAATTTAATCAAGAGACAGTACAGCAAGGAAAGAAAGAATTTATTGGCTGTGCAGGAAGAAAGTCAGAGGAAAGGGGATCTTGGAGACAGGTTCAAGGGTGAGCCTGGGATGAGCCACTACTGCCCACTGCGCCTCTGGCTGCCAGTCTCAGGGGGTCCGTTAGAGCTGAGGACAAAGAGGGGCAAGGAAATGAGCCTGGGGTGGAGAAGGGGGAGGAAGAAGGTACAGGTGTGCTCCTGGAAGGGAGAGTGCCCTGGGACCTCTATTCTAAGCGATTTTAAGGGTGAGGGTTTTAGGGGAGGTCCCAGGGGAGAACCTCAATAGAATATTCATGAACTTTCCAGGTGTGCTCTTTTAGAATTGTGTTCTCCATGGATTGGTCAATCTCAGGGCAGGGAGTCTAGTCAATGCAGCTGGTCCTGAGGTCGGCTAAGGCTTTTCTCTGTCTGGTCTTGCTGCTCTTCTGGGCCTGCAGCTGACACACAAGTGAGGCCTAGATGTTCTCGAGGGGTTAAGGCTGAAGCCTTCTTTTCCAGTCCCCTTGTTTGTTTCTCTTCTGAGGGGGTCTAAAACCACGTGACTAGCAAGATGCCAGGGGATAAAGATCAAGGGAGGGTCTGAACCGCATGAGAACAGATATGAAATCAGGAGTCTAAACTGTCTGACCAGCTAAGGGAGGAAAGATCCCTCCGGGAGGCGAGGTCCTTGTTTTCCCAGTTCTGTCCGTTGCTAGGCACCCAGGGCTCTCCACCCTGGCGACCTTCTGTGCTCTGCTCACGGCTAACTGCCTACCACAGTTTTAGCACAACATCAACTATTTTCTTTATATTTTCCCAAATATAAGAGTTGACTTTGGGATAAAGAAAGTAGCCTTTCCCCAGATTCCTCAGGTAACTCTAATGTTACTTACCGTTTTATTGGCTGATTGTACAGATCTTTATTTTTGCTTCAGAAAGCACATGAGAAAAAAATCAACCTGGATGAAAATGTGTGCTTTCTACTTCACCTTTTATTTAGTGGACTACACCAACCATGGGCAAGGCTAGACCCGGCTCTCATGGGGTTTGAAGCATAATCAATGTGGAGAAGCCTCTTTGAAGAAGAGAGTGCAAATACAAAGATAAGTATGAAAATGAACATTTATTTAAAGTGAGAGAACAGATAAAAGCAAATCAGGTCCCCTTTCTTTCTATATCTTTTAAAGCTATTTATTGGAAATACTGATGGAGAAATGCTTCCCAATTGCAGCTTGACTTCTCCACCTCACCTGGCCCTTGACAGTTCCCAGCAACTACTGGCCCCTACAGGGACCTGTGCAAGGAAGGGACCTGGCAGGATCATCTGACCCTGACAATGGGGGAAATCTATTTCAATGCTTTGGTTCTGTTTCTCTTTATTAAGGTTAATAGCATGACCTATGGACCCCTTAAAAAGCACAGGAAAACTCTTTGCCATGGGAGATAACCTCTTCATTTAACTCCCCTGCTAGTATAACTAACTACCTAGGTGGTATGAGGCAAGGACTTTCAAAGGGTTCCTCTTAAAGGTAGTTTCCTGTGCCTAGGAATTCAAATAAAATTTCCCAGGGTCGCCTGAGCAGGTGGTGGCGCAGTGGATAGAGTGTCAGACTGGGGCACGGAGGACCCAGGTTCAAAACACCGAGGTCGCCAGCTTGAGCACAGGCTATTCTGGTTTGAGCAAAGCTCACCAGCTTGGACCCAAGGTCGCTGGCTTGAGCAAGGGGTCACTCACTCTGCTGTAGCTTCCCCCCCCCCGGGTCAAGGCACATATGAGAAAGCAATCAATGAACAACTAAGGTGCTGCAACAAAGAATTTGTGCTTCTCATCTCCCTCCCTTCTTGTCTGTCCCTATCTGTTTCTCTCTCTGTGTGTCTCTGCCTCTGTCACAAAAAAAAAAAAATTCAGGGTTCAGGCCAGGAGCCTGCTTGAGTGACCACCTGCTTTCTACCTCAGGGTGGCTTTTATTCATTCTGTTCTCCTGATGCCTTTCTCCTCCTCTTGTCCCCCAATGCTGGGGCCTCCTTCATTGTCGGGGATCTCCTTTATTTTAATGTGAAAAGCAGTGGTTCTCACACGTGGCTGCATGAGGAGCATTTTAAAACTTCTCAAGTGGGTTTATACTCCCAAGAATTATGATTTAATGAGTCTGAGTGTTTTTCCTCTGTAGCCAGTTGACAACTATTGTCTAAAATCCCGATGGTCTCTATGATTTTTAAAGATTCATCTGCATTTTTTAACGGGGACAGAGAAGGCTAAAGACCCAGAGGTAAATATGCATATGACTCCATTAATTTATGCACATTTTGAAAAAGGCTGCAGAGTTATTTTCACATAGTTGAATGTAATTGGTATCATATTAAATGATTCTTAAAATCACTGTGAATATTGTACAAAGTCTTTTAATCACTGAAAAACAGAATTTAAAGATTAACTTAATTCTGGTGTCTAAATATATCATCTTTTCTGATTTTATTCAAACTAGATGGGCTGAATTTATCGATCTAGAGTTTTTGTTTATTAAGGTTACTTGAAACTTTATCTTTTTAATTGCCTTATTAGGGGAGAATCAGTTGGCAGGTCATATATGGCTGGAGACTAGGGTATACCTGGAGTCGGGGGCGGGAAGATGTCTGCCAGGTGACATGGCCGGGGAATGGGGCAGGCTGAATGGCAAAGTTGCCGTGCGCTGCTGAGCCCCAAATCCAGGGTAAACATTGAGTCTAACTGGAAACTGGAAGAAGAGTTCTGAGGTCTACAGAGTGACAGTGCCCAGAATTACCTTTAGGCATAAAGCTGGCATTACAGTGATGGAACCAAGATAAAACAAATATCTTGGCAAATATTCCCAGCAGCTATAGAACTAACAGGTCATGCTGACCTCCGTGCTTTTACCAGACTTACTGATGTGTTTATGCCCAGCCAGAAAGCATGATCTTTTCTATAGTAAAGCAGGGTTCTGGAGAGGCTGAAACCAAAGCAAAGAACCATATTCTTTTGTGAGTAATGCAATCAATTTAGGATAGCGTGACCAATGGCCCTGGCCGGTTGGCTCAGCGGTAGAGCGTCGGCCTGGCATGCGGGGGACCCGGGTTCGATTCCCGGCCAGGGCACATAGGAGAAGTGCCCATTCGCTTCTCCACCCCCCACCCCCCTCCTTCCTCTCTGTCTCTCTCTTCCCCTCCCGCAGCCAGGGCTCCATTGGAGCAAAGATGGCCTGGGCACTGGGGATGGCTCCTTGGCCTCTGCCCCAGGTGCTAGAGTGGCTCTGGTCACGGCAGAGCGATGCCCTGGAGGGGCAGAGTATCGCCCCCTGGTGGGCAGAGCGTCGCCCCTGGTGAGCGTGCCGGGTGGATCCCAGTCGGGCGCATGCGGGAGTCTGTCTGACTGTCTCTCCCCGTTTCCAGCTTCAGAAAAATACAAAAAAAAAAAAAAAAAAAAGGATAGCGTGACCAATATTTAAAATAAAATAAAAATACAATAGAATCAGTCGAAAATGTTGTGGGGTAATTGTTGCTTCATGGAACTTAAATGTGTGAACCTAGATTGTTTATTCATGATGAATTGTCAAGTAAGCATAATTAGCAAGGGACATATAACAAAAAGAATTCTGATAATGTTTTGTGCTTTTAGTTTTAGAATATCTCAATAAAACCAAAGAGTTATGGGTAGGGCAGTAGAAGGCTAGGAAATTATTTCAAGTGTTTCCTCTGAGGGTGAGGGAAAAAAGAGGAGAAGTGCAGTATCTTAAAAGCTTTGTGTGGGGAGCAGTGTAGAAATAGAGATCAGAAGTAAGGAGTCTTGGGAGAGAACTCAGTGCATCTCATATCTAAATATTAATGGAAAGTGGCGTTTGGTCATAAGAACAGAAAAAGTAGCCACAAGAAAAGTATACTAGGACTTTCATAGTCCTAAGAGGAAAAGGAGTAATACATAGTCATTTGATCAAACCAGCAAATATAGGAAAATGGGTAACAATGTTGTAAAATAAATAATAAACATGGAGTAAAATGAAAAAAAAATGTTGAAGTCATAACAAGTGTAACATTTGTTACAAATTACAACAAATCATTATAACAAATCCAATTATTCTATTAAAAGAAAAATTGTGAATGGGCTAAAAAAAGTCCTTTCAAAACCCAGTTAAATAAAACTTATAAAAATAATTAAAACCAAGTAATAAATTATTCTAATATAAAATGTGTATCATACAGTGTGGCATGTAAAAATACTGAAAACCATTTTTTTAAGCTGTATAAATTTAATTGGAAAATTACCCACTTAATTACTTGATTGGCTGTTTCATTTATTCTTTCTTTTGCTCAACAAATATTTATTAAATCCTTAACATTCTCCTAGTATTGGAAGAAGTGCTGGAGTAACAAGGAGAAGAAGAAACATATAGTTCCTGATTTCATGGAGCTTATATTCCTAATCCATGAGATAAAGCATAAACAAGTGTAGCAAGCCAAAAATAACTTCATGTTATGATATAAGTTATGTGGGAAAGAGTCATGGTGGTTGCTGTAGAATAACAGGAGGTGACACGAGATAGAAAGTGTGATCACAGAAGGTAACTAAGAAAGTGACATTTAGTTGGGTTCACTTTAACTTCTGTTACATAAAAGGTTCAGAATTTTTACAGCTGATATTTTATAGCCTGTTTCTTATTTTTTAGTCGCAAACCTCTCATATACAATTCATAAAGGGAGTTACTTAATTTTCTTCTACAAAATGAGGGTCTAATTTACAGAAACTTATACTGGGCTCTCCACTTAATTATAATATTTTGAATCCAGTCATCTTTATTTTATTTGCCTTGAAGTTTAAAAAAGTATCTGAAAGTAAATGGGAGAAATAGAATCTCAAAAAATTTTTTTAAATGAATCTTCTAAAAATAACATCAAAAGCCAAGTAATTAGCTAAGTAGGCTTCATATTCAAAGAGAAATTACCAATTAACCTTGTCCTGGCCCTCTATCAGGAAAGACAGCTAGAGAGTTGAAGAGTGAAGAATTCCTACAGCGAGATGATCTGATCCATTTTGAGGGATGCCCTTGCTGGAGGCAATGATTACTTGAAAGAAAATCCCATGATTCCACTTAAGTTCAGGAACCTCTTAAGGGCTGGAAGGGAGAGCTCTGTTTGCTGAGAGAAAGAGAAAGAATCAAGACAAGCAGGGGTTTGGTTGACAAAGCCTGCTCAGAGTCTGACCTGTCCGTGGCTATAGGTTGAGCACTTAATATGGCCAAGAATATTGTTTTATTTTGAGCTCAACACTAGTGAGATATGATATGTAAAAAGTGCTTAATCTGTATTATCTTAATTTGCAGTAAGGAGAGTCTCTATTATTTGTGTTAGAATCAGGAGCCCTGGAATTCAGCTACTATCATATATTCAGTGCCTACTGCTCCTTGGTAGGATACAATGCCTGAACAACTTAGAAAATGCTGAATTTAAAACAAATTTAGGAATGCTTAGTCACCTTTTTTTTTTTTAAAAAAAGTATCTTTCTGCTCCAACTTGGCCTTCCGTTCTTACTTCCCTGACAAAGTACTTATGTTCTCTAGTCGTTTCCACAATGCCAGCGCAGTGGCCAATACCTTACCTACCAGCTGCATCTGACACTACTGGCTATGTATTCCTTTTCCCTGAAAACACTGTTATTGCTTGGCTTCTCGGACAACTCATACCTTAGTTTTTATACCTTGATCAAGCAGTGGAGTGATTTAGGGTTTAATTCCAAGATCTGTTTCCTATCACCGCTCTCACGATGGTATCTCATGCTGTACAACGAGACATCCACATTTATATCTGTGTCTTGGGCCCTCTGTCTTGAATATCAGTATCATTAAACCAGTAGCTGTCACTTAGTCACTTAACTAGCATCTCAGTATAACCTCTCTAACATGGAAGCCTCATTTTGATTCCTCAAGTCTATTTCTTTTCCCTTTTTTTTTTTTTTTTTTTTGGTGACAGAGACATAGAGAGAGACAGACAGAGGAACAGACAGGGACAAACAGACAGGAAGGAGAGAGATAAGAAGCATCAATTCTTCATTGTGGCTCCTTAGTCTCCTTAGTTGTTCATTGATTGCTCTCTCATATGTGCCTTGACCAAGGAGGGGGGGAGCTGCAGCAGAGTGAGTGACCCCTTGCTCAAACCAGCGACCTTGAGTTCAAGCCAGTGATCGTGGGCTTCAAGCCAACGGCCTTGGCTGAAGCCAGTGACTTTTGGGCTCCAGCCAATGACCCCACGTTCAAGCTGGTGAGCCTGTGCTTAATTAAGCCTGTGACCTCAGGGTTTCGAATCTGGGATCTCCGCTATCCACTGTACCACAGCCTGGTCAGGCAAAAGTCTATTTCCTTATGAGTCTTTTCCATCTTAGAACACAGCAGCTCCACCCTTCCAGGAGCTCAGGCCCACATTCACATTCTACGGCACATATTTAATTTACTGAAACCTCCTGTTGTCTGCATCTTTGACATATATTCCGACACTGACCTTTCTTTACCACTTCCACTACTGTTCAAGGGAGTGTCATCTCTTATTTGCATTATCGCTAAATCTTTGTAACGGATATCCCTGCTTCCATACTTGGCTTCTTGTAATGTAGTCTTCATACAGTAGCAGGTGTGATTCTGTTAGCTTAGTCCATACCATATCATGTCTCTGGCCAAACTCTCCAATGGCTTCCCATGTCAAAGTAGCAGCCAACATGCTTAAAAGGACTCCTAGAAAGGCCCTGTCATCTAAAGCCAACCCTCTCTCACTACTTACCACACTTCTTTTGACAATATTTTCTCATGTTCAATTAAGATGACCCACACTTCCAATCTTGCTTTTTCTTTGGGCCAAAGAAGCTCTTTGTTTCTGCTTTGAATGTGCCCCAGTCCCAAACAGACTAACAGCTTCTTTCTGATTTCCCTCTGATCTTTATTCAAATGCCACTTTACCAGTGAGGATTTCCTTGAATGTCCTGTAAAAAAAAAAAAAAAAAAAATTAGCAATCATCTTTCTTCTTTCCTGCTTTCCCTATCTCTACTTTATTCTTCTCAGTAGTACTTACCACCTTCTATAAATTTAACGTTTCAGTATCTGTATCCCTCTTATTAGAGCAGAGATTTTCAGCCCCCCCTTTTTTTTTATCTCATGGCACACTTAAACTAATTTCTAAAATTCTGCAGCACACCCATATATGATATATACTATGTTTTTTACAGATATGACAAAAATGTAGGTATAATTTTGATTGACTTATAAAAGAAATAATAATTGTAATTTCCTACGATTATTGCTCTAAACTGGCTTTTTAAAAAATCAGGTGCCGGCCCTGGCCGGTTGGCTCAGTGGTAGAGCGTCGGCCTGGCGTGCGGGGGACCCAGGTTCGATTCCTGGCCAGGGCACATAGGAGAAGCACCCATTTGCTTCTCTACCCCCAACCCCTCCTTCCTCTCTGTCTCTCTCTTCCCCTCCTGCAGCCAAGGCTCCATTGGAGCAAAGATGGCCTGGGCGCTGGGGATGGCTCCTTGGCCTCTGCCCCAGGTGCTAGAGTGGCTCTGGTTGCAGCAGAGCGACGCCCCATAGGGGCGGAGCATCGCCCCCTGGTGGGCGTGTCGGGTGGATCCCGGTAGGGCACATGCGGGAGTCTGTCTGTCTCTCCCCATTTCCAGCTTCAGAGAAATACGAAAAAAAAAAAAAAAAATCAGGTGCCTGAACTTGTGTATAAGAATTTCTGGTGCCAATAATAAGTTAATTGACAAAAATCTTATTATGCGATGCTATGAATATGATAGAAACTTATGACCAATATATTTATGGTTCAGACAGGGCATTCACACTGGAGGGGTATTAATGTGTTGGCTGTTGTCATTTTTTATTTGACAATTGAAGGGAGAAGAGGTCAGTGTTCCTGACTAAATAATCAGGTATTGCATGTTTTAAAAGTTCTTGCCCACACTGGTTAAAAATCACTGTACTAGAGTATAAGTTCCATGAGGGAAAGAATATTTTGGTTTTCTTCAATATTTTGGCTGTATCTCAGTATATAAATTAACGTTTGCCACATAGCAGGTATTAGATGGATACTTGTTAGATAAATAACTGAATGAAAAAATAAATACTTATTTTAGAAGGTTTATTTAGAATAAATAAAACATTTTATTTATTTAAATTACTAAACAATATTTGTTTTATTTATCAACATATTATATAGTTCCAGCTTTTAGAATACTCAACTTCACCATTTAATGATGAGTAGGACAATTAATTTCTTCAACAGAGATGCTGGAAATCCAGGAATGACAAGGAACGGGAGTCAGAATTGAGACACTCTTTCTCTGAGGGTCCAGCAGAGGCCAGCAAAACCAGTTCAAGCAGGCCCAAGAGGCTGACCTGAACTCTGCAGACACAGACGCCAATAGTGCAAACTTTCAAGTTGTAATCCTCCACGTTATCGATACTGGCAGTGGGTGGAAGGAGGCAGACGAATGCAGAAGTGAATTATGGGTTAAGTGAGACATCGCTGAAAGATCTTACCAGTAGCCCATAGGAACACAAAGGGTGTAGAGCAGGGTTAGTCAACCTTTTCATACCTACTGCCCACTTTTGTATCTCTGTTAGTGGTAAAATTTTCTAACTGCCCACCATTATCATTACAGTTCCACAGTAATGGTAATTTACAAAGTAGGGAAGTAACTTTACTTTATAAAATTTATAAAGCAGAGTTACAGCAAGTTAAAGCATATAATAATAAATACTTACCAAGTACTTTATGTTGATTTTCGCTAAGTTTGGCAGAATAAATCTTTATAAAACAACTTACTACAGTAAGTTAAATCTATCTTTTTATTTATACTTTGGTTGCTCCGCTACCACCCACCATGAAAGCTGGAACGCCTGGGACCAGGTTGACTACCGCTGCTGTAGCCTTCCTGAGAATGGATATTGGCAAGAACGAGGCATGGCTGAGCTTTACAGTGGTGTTGTAGAGAACCAGAAAGGGAGACAAGTCAGATGAAAGGAGAGAGGGCTTTGTACTATCCTGTACTAGAGTCTGGGACCACAGAAGATAGGATGAGTGGAAGGAGTGGCAGTGTGAGAAATCTAAAGATGAGAGCGTCCTCATTTGTATTCTGGAATTAAGGACAAACTAATGAAGGAGAGCTCTGAGAGAGGAAATACAGAAATCCTAATATCCTGTCAAGGCCATTAGCCTTTGGTCAAGGGACAAGGCCTTGTTCCATGTCTCATTAGACAAAAGTTGTGTTAGGGGACCGCATAGGCCAGATAAAGACGACCTCTTTCTCTTGCCATGAACTTTGTAGTAGCAAAATACTTATCAAGCACTTCCTGCGTGCCGGACACTGACTGTTTGTTTTCATTTCACCTTTACGGTGCTATAGTGATTTCATGAGCATCCAGACTTAACAGCAGAGAAAACTGAGTGCTAATGTTGTCTCCAAGGTCACATGGTTTAGCCGTACTCGGGATTGAAATTTGAACCCAGAGTAGTTAAAATATAAAGTTTGTGCTCCTTTCTCTATTTCTGGGTGGTTCTAAATCTTATCTGTCCATTAGAATCTTCTGCAGAGTTTACAAAAATATCTTGTGTATCCAGATGCCCCTAGATAATCCTGACAATTTATTTGGTAGGCGGCCCAGATGTGGGCATTCTTCTCAGTTTAGTAATATTCCCTAGGTTATTCAAAGGTGTCGTTGGGATTGAAAACTAGGGTTATACAACGCTGTGGAAGTGGGGAAGGACTGGGGAAGGCGCTTTTAGGTGGGGGTTGGTGTGAATGAATAGAACTTAGTGTACCGTAGTGTTTTTAAAGCTGGGCCAGGATCAACAACAGCCGTAGTCTCATCTGAGAGATGGTCAGCAGTATAAGAACCTTGAATTAGAAACTAAAGGGATAGAGCTCAACAATATGCATTTTAACAAGCTTGAGTCAGGCTAAAATTTGAGAATCCTTGGCATAGAGATGAAAGGCTTTTTATTTGAGCTCAAGCAAACCTAGTTTTTAACTGGCTTTCAACATGTAATAGTTATTCACAGCCCACTAAATAAACTAGGTCACCATCTCTAGGTCTCAGTTTTCTTAGAAGTTAAAAAAAAAAAGTTAACGTTTTTTACGTCTCTGACAAATAATGGGATACTTTGTGTAAATCATGTGGCACATATCAAGTGTTCAATAACGAAAAACTAATACTGAGGGGTATTTCAGAAAGAGTAATGAGTCAGCCATTGAGCTTATAAGTAAGTGTGAGCCTACATAAGTCCGTCTTTAAAGATCTAGGGAAGACAGTTATGACAACATAAAATAGGTAATCAGGAGTTGCACGAACGTATTATGTTTTAGAAAAACCTCAACAGCTAATATTAAAAAATGGACAAAAAATATCCAGCCCATTAAATACTTAAAGAGTTGTCTTTCTCAATAGAATTTCAGCACCTCTTATGAGTAACGTGAGATATGTAATAGTTAGATAATGAATGCTACCATTTCCTCCTTTTCCATTTGGTTAAGATAAAGATATTGCTGAGATTTTCAGTTCACCGGTGTCCTCTTCGAATGTTTCAGTAATAGATTTGGTCTGCAAAATACTGAACTTAGGGTTTCAGTACATATACTTGCACCTTGAGCCAAACCCAGTCCCTCCCTGCTCTTCCTTAGAGATCCAGATTGCAAAGCAAGTGCTCCTGGTCGCCAGAAGGCAGGCTTGCGCTGAGAGAAGGAAAGCATTCCTGAGATCTTAAATTAGATCCACCTGTTTACTGCAGAAATTGTTTCCTTTTCTATTTAAGTGACATAAACGTGTGTGTGTGTAAGATACACTTAAAAGTTTACTAAAGGTTATTATCTACCCTAACTTACAATGGTTGTGCATTTTATATAGAGTAATTATAACATTGTCATGCCAGTAAATGGTCTCACAGGTTATTGAATTAAGTGTTACTACTAAAATTGACATAAGTTTGAGGAGGGTGAGCTGTTGTAGAAAGACTTTTAAAAAAATTTTTTTTGTGTCTGAAACAGAGAAAGAGAGAGACAGAGGGAGAAACAGATAGGAACAGACAGACAAGAAGAGAGATGAGAAGCATCAATTCTTTGTTGTGGCACCTAAGTTGTTCATTGATTGCTTTTTCATATATGCCTTGACCAGGGGGCTTCAGCAGAGCAAGTGACCCTTTGCTTGAGCCAGTGACCTTGGGCTCAAGCCAGTGACCTTGGACTTCAAGCCAGCGACCTTTGGGCTCAAGCCAGCGACTATGGCATCATTTTGATGGTCCCATGCCCAAGTCAGCAACCTGCACTCAAGCTGGTAAGCCTGTGCTTAAGCCGAATAAGCCTGCACTCAAGCTGGTAACCTCGGGGTTTCGAACCTGAGTCCTCCGCATCCCAGTCCAATGTTCTATCCAGTGCACCACCACAAAGGAAATTAACACAGGCTTGTTTCCTTTGCTCTAGAAGATAATGTAAGCAGATAAATAAAATCCTGGAGATGTTTTAAAACTTTTGAGAAAAAGCAAGAACCAAAACTTATTTGGAGGTAGATAGGTAAAAGAATAATCCATTAGTCAATAGGGAACTATTGATTTGAGAACATTTTCTGGGAAACATAAATGCAGGAGACATTTCAAACTCACATGAAAAAGGTCCTCAAAAACCCATCATAGTACTCGAGGGGAAAGACCAAGAGCAATTTACCTATTGACCTACAAGTTCGATCTTTGGTTTAACAGTGCTGATAGATGTAGGATCAAATGATTGGCTTATGCTTAACTATGACTTTAATAAACATTCTGGTGGGATGTTTATGTTGCATGGATAGAATCTAGAATATGGTCATGACATTTAAGTTAAGAAAGTGACAGTCATGGCATCAATAGATATATTTAAATACAGCAATTTGTGGATTGAGATTCTCCAATCAATCTTATTAAAATTCTTTTTCTTAAAGGAAAAGTAACACGGACAAGTCTGCATTTGGAGAATCAAAAAGTGGGAGAATCTTCATTTGTCAATTTAAGCCGTGTTCAGTAATACATTACGGTGACATTTATAATATCATGAGTTCCAAGTCAGTTCTCTAAATGAGGCCATTAAACTTTCATATTAGCGCTTGTGTCTTCTGAGAAATACTGGTTATTATTTTCTCTTTTATATTTTTTGAAAAAAATATTTATAGCTTAACTTTACTATGGTTCACCTTAACTCGTCAATGGATTATTTGAGATTTGTAAGTCTATTTTCTAATTAAAAAGTGAAGTTACCATAGTAACCAGCTTATCCTGAATACTCTGCTTACGTCACCTCAGAGATTCAGAGTGGTTTTTCATCTGCATTCTCCCACCAGCTGCACTGATTTCAGATATACTCTTGCCCTTTAGACTGCGAAGAAAAAGGCTTTCTTTACTGATTATACAAATTGGAGTCTTTTTCGATAATTTGTTTATAACAGAGACCAAATGCCTCTGACGTTTGGGAAATTTTAAAGGTGGAAACAATTTAGAGCACCTTAAAAAAGACTTTGGGTCCAGTAGGGAGGTGGTGAAGGAATATTTGTTTAAGTAACTGTGGACTTGGAGATTGAGTTTCAGAAAATGGCTTGAAGGAAAAAGGATCAGTCACTTGATGAATATGTTATTCGGAGGAATTCCTCTACAAGAGAGGTGACATTTTTATTATTGGGAGGCTATCTTATTAACCCAGAACATGTAAAGAAAAGGAAATCTTGCTTAGCTCGTAAGATTTGCTACAAGTAATATGTATGACTTTTGCAGTGAATGAGTGGACTCCGGGTTCTGGAAATTTAACACACTCTTCGTATGACTTGTTTTCTTGCTGTTGGGCCTTTCCACATGGTTCCCTCTGCTCGGAATGATTTCATTATTTCTGTCCATTTTCATCCTTATAGTGCCTCTAATATTTCTTGGCTTACTTTGTGTATTCTTTAGAACTTACCTGAGATGTCATATTCTGTAGGAATATTGTTCTGACTTCCCAAGATAACTTTAAGTCTCCTCCGACATGCTCACACAATGCCCGTTGAAGATATTCTCATGCCTAATTGAAGTGGTTAGCACACTCGCTGAACTGTCCTGGATAGAAAGACCAGAATCTTGTTATGTGCTGTGGGCTCAAAGACTCACTTAGTGTCTGGCCCATAATAGATTTTCAAAACAGCTTATATTAAATAAATGTATGAGTTTCCCAGGGCTGCTGTAACAAAAATACTACAAACCAGATGACTTAAAAAATCAGAAATATATTTTCTGCAGTTTTGGAGGTTAGAATTCCAAAAACAAGTTGCTGGCAGAGTTGATTTCTCCTAGAGGTCCTGATGGTGAATCTGTTCCATGTGTCTTTCCTAGCATTTAGCAGTTAACAGTAATCTTTGATATGCCTTGGCTTGTAGATACATTACTTTAATCTCTGCCTCTGTCTTCACATGGTATTCTTTCCTGGGTGTCTCTGTTTTTTCTTCTTTTCTCATAAAAACAATAGTAATACTGTTTTAGAGCCCACTCTAGTTCGGTGTGACCTTATCTTAATTTATCTATGTCTGCAAAGACCCTACTTCTAAATAAGTTTACAATCACAGGTACCAGGAGTTAGGACTTCAACATATTTTTAGGGAACACAATTCAATCTTCAGCAGTAACCGTATAGTATATTTTTTGGGGGGGTCGGGTTAAAATGAAATGCCATCTTCATTACAAGCAGGCCAGTCACTAAGGTGCTAACTAATTATAATCACGTAACAGGACGTTTACAGAATGCAAAATAGTTGGTCTGCTTATTTTAAGTCTCAACATCCAGACTTGATAACTTCTTAGAGAATCTTATTTATTGTTAACAACGCTTTTGATTTAGTTGCAAAATGTATGAAATAGTTTGCCCTGCGGACATAGTTTAGACTGAAGATAAATTCATATGCAGCACTTTAGAAATAATTATGCCCAAATAACTGTGCTGTATTCAGGGTTCTGTTAATTCTTATGTGTAACTCAAAGTCTTATATTTTTAATTTGGGTCATCTTTATTTTATACCCACTGCAAGGCAGACAGAAAAGAGGCAATAGGAAAAGTTATTTTTTGGCATTTAGCAATTAGTTGATTATCATGCAAATTTTATTCAAATTAATACAAAATATGCATCTTTCATTTTTGGTTCATCAGATTAGGTTATTTTTAATTTTAATAAGATGCAAAAATAATTAAGTGATTTAAAATATATAATTTAATATTGAACTAGTTTCTCAGGAGTGATGATTGCCAAGTTACATGCCAGGTTTCAGGGACATGCTTAGTTACAAGGACCAACAGACAGAAGATGGGGGCTGGGTCCCAACCAACATAGGCAGGGACTAGAAAGGATTGCCGATTTCCAGGGAGAAGAAATCAAAGACCTACACTAGCGCGAGAGGAAAACGGGATTTCGACATGTACCTATATGTATGTGTGTGTTATATGCCTGTAAGCACATGATATATGGTCTTGGATTAAGGGATTAACGTGTTTTTAGAACTAATTAGAAGTGAATGGGAGCAACTGGAAATTTGTATAAATGCTAATAACTCTGTGCTTTTAATACATAAAAAAATGTTGCTATGACTGGTAGCTGTTTTATAACTTCCAAAAGATGTCTCCTAGATTTTCTACCTTAATAGGACTTGGCTGTTTTATAATTTATGAAATTCTCTCAGGGGGTTTCCTATTTTTATTATTCTGCTAAACCAGCAGGGGGAAATCGTACATTACTTTTTGGTTGGCTTCAGAAACATTTTTCAGACTTTATTTTTTTTAAAAGTCTACCTTCCTGCTGAAAAAGTTTAAATAATTTAATATAGAGTGCTTACAGTATGATTCTCATAAGCACACTGGTATCAGTTCTTAAAGAGCAGAGTTAAACTTTAATTTCTTCATTTTTTGTAATTAAAAAAAAAGTCATGTAACACCCTAATAGTCCTGGTAAAAGATAATTGCTTTGCTGTTGATGATACTCATAATGCTTTCAAATTGCTAATTCCATTTGTGACATAACAAACTTTATTGCTGAATTTCAATGACATTGTAAAAAATAAAAGATAATCTATAGGTCAATGTTTAGTGCTAAAAGTAAATTACTTTAATATTTGCTACTGTATTTTTAATCTACTTTTATTTTTGTAATTTAAAAATTTCTAGGGAAGTAAAGAACCATTTAAAATTTTGAGTTACAAACAAGAATAGCTCTTTGCCTGCAAAAAACATAATATGGAGACTATAGCTATTGTTTCTGAGTACATAAGAGATGATTGCATTATATTGTCTGTCTTCTGTGCAAAGAACAGTAATGCTTACATGGCGAGTAAGGGGATGAGCAAAGTCAATGTATTGTGCATTTTTGAGTGACATGGCAGGATAACACCATTATTTTTTGTATTTTAGTCGCTGTACTCACTTAATCATGTTCACTGTTCCATCATCAGTTGTCATTCACTCGTTTTGTAAAATCGGAGCATCTGCATTTAATGTTATTGTATTGTTTCTGTTTACTACAGCTGGCTGCAATAGACTCAAATGACAATTTCACAACTACACATAAAAGGTAACGAAAAACCATTCAAAATAGAAACATCTTACTTTGCAACAAGTATACACTCTAAGTATGAGTAAGATGTCTAAATTTAGGAAAAGTAGAATGAATTTACCTCATTATATGTAAATTCATCTATCTGAAAATACTATTCATTTTTCAAGTAAATGGCTAGATAACATTTATTTTTGAAATGATAAATTCTCAGTTATGATTTTTATATACTGGCAATGACATATCAATGTTTAAAAATTAGAGAAAGATAATACAAAATAATTATCACATATTTAACAAATATGGAAAAATATTCAAAAAGACAATTATGAAATAAGAATCAGATGAAAAGACCAAAATATTAAAAATGGCACTTAATAGACAAACAAAACTATATAATTTGTATATTTCATATTTTGGAAACGTCTATGCACACACGCACACACACACACACAAACTTACTAAAGTGCAAAGGAAGAAGAAATTGCACTTTGGGGAGGGCAAGCAGAACCAGAAGGTGACAAGATAACTCTACCTTCAAATATGTGTCTGTTATCACCAGAGGAATGTACCTAGAAAATATTCTTCAGTGCTATTGAATTGAATCACAACTGGCTAATGAAATAGGAATTAAATGATCTTGTGTGTGTGTGTGTGTGTGTGTGTGTAGATACTATTGAATTATTGAATTATGAGCCTTGACTCTCGCTACTTGGGTTATGTTTTATTTATTCTCCCTTGAAAGGAATGTTTTGTTTTCCAAAAGGTTTTAACTGAGAACACACACAGTTATACATTAAGTCTAGCCCAAACCAAAACTAGATTAGTTATTTTCAAATAATACAGCAATATAACTGCTCTTTAAATATTGGCAAAAAGACACATAGAATAACTGGTAATCTTGAGAACTAAATAAGGCATCTAAGTATATCGACAAATTTGGGATGGAACAATTTGTGGGAAGTCAGTCTTCTAGTTAGAGTATTTGTTCTTTAACAGTAAGGTTTATGAGTATCATATCTACTTCTCACCTGCTCTTTCATGAATAACTACCATATAATAGGCAGTAAATAATTTTTTTTAAATAAATAGGTATCTTTTATAAAAATAAATTTATTGAGGTAACATTTGTTAATTAGATCACATAAGCTTCAAGAGTACATTTCTAGTATACATGATCTGTATATTACACTGTGTGCCCATCATCCAAAGTCAAATCATCTTCTGTCACAATAAATTTGGCCCTCTTTACCCTATACCAGTGGTCCCCAACCCCAGGCCGCGGACCGGTACCAGTCCGTGGGCCATTTGGTACTGGTAAGCAGAGAAAGAATAAATAACTTACATTATTTCCATTTCATTTATATTTAAGTCTGAACGATGTTTTATTTTTAAAAAATGACCAGATTCCCTCTGTTACATCCGTCTAAGACTCACTCTTGACGCTTGTCTCGGTCATGTGATACATTTATCCCTCCCACCTTAAAGACTGGTTCATGAAAATATTTTCTGACATTAAACCAGTCCGTGGCCCAAAAAAGGTTGGGGACCACTGCCCCATATTACCCCTACCCCTCTCCTTCTGGTAACCACTGTTATCTGTATCTATGAGTTTCAGTTTTATATCACACATTGAGTAAAATCATATGGTTCATAAATATTTCTAATTTATTTTGCTTAGTAAAGTATTCTCAGCCCGACCAGGTGGTGGCGCAGTAGATAGAGTGTTGCACTGGGACATGGAGGACCCAAGTTTGAAACCTTGAGGTCACCAGCCTGAGTGCTTTTTTATCGGCTTGAGTGTGGAGTTGCTGTCTTGAGCGTGGTATCATAGACATGACCCCATGGCAGCTGGCTTGAACACACAAGTCACTGGCTTGAAGCCCAAGGTCGCTGGCTTGAGCCCAAAGTTGCTGGCTTGAACAAGGGATCACTCAGTCTGCTGTAGCCCCTGAGTCAAGGCACATATGAGAAAGCAATCAATGAACAAATCAGATATTGCAGCAAAGAATTGATACTTCTTATCTCTCTTTCTTCCTGTCTGTCTGTCCTTATCCGTCCCTCTCTCTCTGTCTCTCTTTCTCTGTCTCTGTCACAAAAAAATAAAAAAAAATATTCTTGCCCTGGCCGGTTGGCTCAGTGGTGGAACGTCAACCTGGCGTGCAGAAGTCCCGGGTTCGATTCCTGGCCAGGGCACACAGGAGAAATGCCCATCTGCTTCTCCACCCCTCCCCCTCTCCTTCCTCTCTGTCTCTCTCTTCCCCTCCCGCAGCCGAGGCTCCACTGGAGCAAAGATGGCCCGGGCGCTGGGGATGGCTCCTCGGCCTCTGCCCCAGGCGCTAGAGTGGCTCTGGTCGCAACAGAGCGACGCCCTGGAGGGGCAGAGCATCGCCCCCTGGTGGGCAGAGCGTTGCCCCCTGGTGGGTGTGCCGGGTGGATCCCAGTCGGGCACATGCGGGAGTCTGTCTGACTGTCTCTCCCCGTTTCCGGCTTCAGAAAAATACAGGAAAAAAAATGTATATATTCTCAAGGTCCATCTATGTTGTCATAAATGACAGTATTCCACAGTATGAATGTACCACACCATCATTACCCAATCTCCTATTGAAGGACACTTTGGTGGTTTCCATGTGTTGGCCACTGTGACTAATGCTGCAATGAACATAGAAGTGTATATGTCTTTGCAGAAAAATGTTTTGGAGTTTTTTGAGTAGATGCCAAGTAGAGGGATTGCTGGGTCATGTGGTAACTCCACTCTTAGTTTTCTGAGGAATCACCAGACTCTTTTCCACAGTGGCTATATGAGCAGCAAATAAGTGTTCCTTTTTCTCTTTTTCTTCACAACTTCTCCAACACTTGTCATTACTTGTTGATCAGATAATAGCTTTTCTAACAGGTATGAGGTATAGTTTTTATTTGCATTTCCCTAATAGCTAGTGAAATTGATATCTTTTCATATATCTGTTTACCATTGGTATGTTTTCTTGGGAGACGTGTCTGTTCAGGTCCTCTGACCATTTTTAACCCTTTGAGTAGTACGAATGTTCATGTACTTCCTTTTGCCTCCTGACCATCCAGAGTATGACTGATTTATTTTAAATTGAACTGTTTGTTTGGTGTTAAGTTGTATGAGTTCTTGATGGAGCTGTTATTTGCAAATATCATCTCCCATTCAGTTGGTCATCTTTTTGTTTTGTTGGAGGTTTCTTTTGTTGTGCAAAACCTTTTTAGTTTGATATAGTCCCATTCATTTCTTTTTCACTTAACTTCCCTTGACTTTGTCATCAAATTCATAAAATGTTCTCTAAGACCATGGTCCATAAATTTATTACCTCTGTTTTTTTCTATGTAAGCTATTGTTTCAGATTTTATATTTGGGTCTTTGAACCTCTTTGAATTAATTTTTAAACATAGGGACAAACTGTAATCTAGTTTCATTCCTTTGAATGTTTTAACAATTTTGTAATGTGTCATAGTTCAGTCTAGGAAGGTTGTATTTCTAAGAACATATTCATTTTTCCTAGGTTATTTAATTTGATGACACATAATATTTTAGTATTCTAGAATGATCCTTTATATATCTGTGATGTCTGTGGTAACTTCTCTTTCATTTCTGATTTTATTTATATAAGTGTTTTCTCTTTTTTTCCATAATGGGGGTAGCCAGGGGTTTGTCAGTTTTATTAATTTTTTTCACAAAACCAGCTCTTTGTTGTATTAATTTTTGTAAGTTTTTTTGTTCTCTCTGTCATCCATTCTGCTCTAATTTTTGTTATTCCTTTTTTTTTCTACTGACTTAGGTTCCTTTTGTTCTTTTTTTTTTTTTTTTTTTTTAGTTCTTTAAGATATAATGTTAGGTTGTTTACATTAAATTTCTCTTGTTTTATGAGATAGGCATGTAATGACATCAACTTCCTTCTCATTCCTACTTTCATTGCATCACGCAAGTTTTGATGTGTCATGTTGTCACTCGCATTTGTCTCTATATATCTTTTGATCTCACCTTTTATTTCTTCTTTTACTCATTTTTTAGTAGTGTGTTGTTTAGCCTCCACATATTTTGGGTTTATTTTCTTATTTTTGAAATTAATTTCTAATTTTAAAGCATTGTGGTCAAAGTATATACTTGGTATGATTTCAATGTTGAGACAAGTTAATAGACCCAACATATGGTCTATCCTTGAAAATGTTTTATGTGTAATAGAGAAGAATGTATAATCTGATGTTCTCTGATTAAAGGCTCTGTAAATGTCAATTATGTCCACTTGGTCTAATGTATCATTTGAGGCTGATATTTCTTTATTGTTTATCTGTATGGATTATCTGTCTAGACTCTCAATGGAGTATTAATGTTTCCCAACTATTATTTTGTTTTTATCTATTTCTTCTTTTAATTCTGTTAGGAGTTGCTTTATAGATTCCAGTACTTCCTGATTGGGTGCATATATATATTTAGAAGTGTCATTTCTTCTTGATGTAGTATCCCCTTTGTCATTAGGAAATCTCCATCTTATTTCTTGTTAGCTTTGTTATCTTGAACTCTATTTTGTCAAATATAAGTATGGCTACACTTGCTTTTCTGTGGATGCTTTTTCTTGGAGCATTGTTTTCTACCCTTTCACTTTGAGTCTAACTTTGTTTTTGTAGCTTAGATGTGTCTCCTGAAGGCAGCATATGGTTGAGTTTTGTTTTTTGATCCAATCTGCTACTCTTTGCCTCATTAGTGGTGAATTCAGTTCATTTACATTAGGGGAAATCATTGCTGTATGAGAATTTCCTATAGTCATTTTATCTCTTCTTTGATTTTTTTTTATTTTTAAAGACTTTATTCATTTTAGAGAGGGAAGAGAGAGAGAGAGAGAGAGAGAGAGAGAGAGAGAAGGGGGGAGGAGCAGAAAGCATCAACTCCCATATGTGCCTTGACCAGGGAAGCCCAAGACTTTGAACCGGTGACCTCAGCATTCCAGGTTGATGCTTTATCCACTGCACCACCACAGGTCCAACCTTATTTCTTATTTTCTGATAGCTCTGTGCCTCCACTGGTTCTTTTCCTTTGTATTTCTGTCTGCAGCTTTTGTATGACAAAATTCCATACATTTTCCCTCTGCTTCTTTTTTATAAAGTTATATATCTTTGGGGCTTTGTGTGTGTGTGTGTGTGTGTGTGTGTGTTTATCATTATGTTTGTGAAAAAGAAAGTTTTATATACACAGTATAGTCTTTTTTTCTTTTGAATAAATCTGATTTCCATCCTGCTTTGCAAGTTCAGACCTTTAACCCTTTCCCTTATGTGTTTTTGTTGTCACAAATTATCTTTGTTATGTAAATTTGTTGGTAATCTTAGTTGTAGTTTTTTGACCTGTTGTGTTTTTTTTTGGGGGGGGGGCAGAATAACCTCCTTAATTGTTGCCTACTATGAAGATCTGGTATTAAATTCCCTTAGCTTTTGTATGTCTGGAAAAGGTCTTTATTTTTTCTTTATATCTAAAAGACAACTCTGATGTATATATTATTTTTAGTTGGTATTTTCTCTCTTTCAATATTTTGAATATTTGTTTTACTCTCTTCTTGGTGGTATAGTTTCTGCTGAGAAGTCTGATGATAGCCTAATGGGCTTTCCTTTGCAGGTGACTATCTTCTTTTGCCTGTTTGTCTTGAGAACTCTTTTTTTTGTCATTAATTTTTGATAATTTTAATACAGTATGCCTTGGGGAAGACCTTTCTAGATTGTGGCAATTAGGTATTCTATTTGCTTCTTGGATTTGAGGATCTAGCTCTTTCCATAAGTTTGCTGTTTTTGTGTGTGTGTGACAAAGAGAGAGGGACAGATAGGGACAGACAGGAGAGATGAGAAGCATCAGTTCTTTGTTGCAGCACCTTAGTTGTTCATAGATTGCTTTCTTTTCTTTTTCTTTTTCTTTTTCTTTTTTTTTTTTTAAAGAGACAGAGAATCAGAGAGAGGGATAGACAGGGACAGACAGACAGGAACGAAGAGAGATGAGAAGCATCAATCAACAGTTTTTTGTTGAGACACCTTAGTTGTTCATTGATTGCTTTCTCATATGTACCTTGACCGGGGGGCTACAGCAGACCGAGTAACCCCTTGCTAGAGCCAGCGACCTTGGGTCCAAGCTGGTGAGCTTTGCTCAAACCAGATGAGCCTGCACTCAAGCTGGCGACCTCGGAGTCTGAAATCTGGGTTCTCCGCATCCCAGTCCGATGCTCTCTCCACTGCACCACCACCTGGTCAGGCTGATTGCTTTCTCATATGTGCCTTGACCAGGGGGCTACAGCCGACTGAGTGACCCCTTGCTCAAGCCAGCGACCTTAGGCTCGGGCTGGTGAGCTCTGCTCAAACCAGATTAACCCTCACTCAAGCCGGTGATCTCGGGGTTTTGAACCTTGGTCCTCTGGGTCCCAGTCCGATGCTCTACCCACTGCACCACTGCCTGGTCTGGCTTTTTCCATACGTTTGGAAAGTTCTGATCAACTATTTGTTTGAATAGGCTCTTCATTCCCTTCCTCCTCTCTTCTTATTCTAGTATGCTTATTATTCTTATATTGCTCTTTCTCATGGAGTCAGCTATTTCTCCTAGAGCTCTTTCAGTTTTTTGTTTGTTTGTTTTTAGTTTCCAAGTCTCTCTCTTCTTCCTCTGCAAGATTTCTAGAACTCTTTCTTTGATATCACTAATCTTTTCCTCCCTCTGGTTGGCTCTATTTCTTATGTTTGCTAGTTAATTCTTGATTTCTTTTACTGAGTTCATTTCCAGAATTTTTTTAAAGTTTCCATCTATTTAGTAAAGTCTTCAGTTTGTTTTCTGAGCTCATTATACTGCTTGTCTGTATTTTTTAATTGAGTTTTTTCAAAACTTCAATTTTGAATTCTCTGTCATTTATATCACATATTTGTGTGTCTTTAACATTTTTTATTTTCTTTTTGAGCTGCCTGGATACCGTGATCATTCACGGTGTTGGATTCCGTCTCTCTCTCCAGGCATCAGAAGCACTTCTCTAGCAGTTGAATACAGGTCTTCTTATTTTTCTCCACTAGGTGGTGCTGAATCACAAGGGTGTCTGTTCGTTTTGCTTTCCTGCACTTCAGATCTCTGTGGGGTCGTGTTCCCTGGTTAAGTGGTAAGTGATCTGGTCCCACAGGTCCCAGGGAGCCAACCCTGCAGGGAATGTGGTGGTCAGTGGGGCTGCAGATCCATGAAATCCCAGTGCTGTCTCTGCAACCAGATGCTGCTCTCGGTGTAGCAACGGTGCTTGGAGGGGCGGTGGTCAAGGGGAACCCGGCCAACTTCTGTGTTTGATTTCCTTCCCAGTGATGGCGATCTCAGACCCTGGAGAGGTCCCCCTAAACCGCGACCCCAAGGCCAGTCACAAAGAGCTCCCTTTGCTCAGGGAAAAAGGTGACTCAGGTCTGCAGGTAACGTGTTCTGCACCCTGACACCTCTGGTGAAGGGCGGCGGGGTCTGGGAAGTTACAGGGGGCCGGGCCGTGTGGCTTCGTTTCTGTGTCTAGATTGCGGACCACCTGACCACTGTGGCCGTGCACCTCTGTGCCGTGTCCTTGCCCAGGTCTCTGGACTCCGCCCCCGCTTGTACTGCCTGCTTCTGCAAGAATGCCCAGTGACTCTTTGCTCCTATGGCTGAAGAGAGAGCTAGCCACCACCTGACTCCTCCCCTCTCCAGGCTGAGCCCCTGCATGAATTTGGCTGCAGGGCTGTATCCCTGGCTCATCTCAGCTACCCACCCCCATCACACACCTACCTGGACTCCCCCACCCACCTGCTACGTGCAGACCTCTCAGGCATGTTTATGCGTGGAGCCGGGCATTCTTTGTTGAGTTATCGCTGTTCAAATTGTTGAAACTTCAACAGTAGAGACCAAGAGGTTCCGTCACGCTATCATTCCTCTGATGTCACACCTTCTTTTCTATTTATATGACTTAATTAGGTAATGTAATCTTAGGAAACCACCCCATCTTTACCTTTGCTAATTGGAGAGCAACGTTGATATTATAATCAACATATTATGACATGAGGTAGGCCCAAATGCATCGATTACATATTACCCAAGACTCATTTACGTTTCTTGTCATTTTATGTTGTGATTTGTAATAGCTCTGTGGTAACATGTCTCAGGGTGATATAGGAGTTGATACATGGTCTTAACAACAACAACAAAATGCTAGGGCTCGTGGCTTAAATGTTCACTTGCATTTAATATTACAGAAATGGACATGGTTGAATAAAACGGCATGAAGTTCTAGAATATAAGATAAAATGAATATAACACAACCAACGGCAATCATATTGTGCCAATATTCAGGCAGGGCACAGAGAAAAGGTACAACAGGGTTTGATACCAATCAAATTGATCATAGCTGAAACTGGAAAGTAGAGAGGGAAGGGTTGCTGTTCCTCAGGTCATGCTGGGATGATGAAGGAAACAGATCTGATCATTTGATTACAGGGCCACAGATGCAAAATTGTGGAAGACCTTCCCAAGTAACTAATTTCTGATAATGTGTGCGTATTTCAGGAGTAGAATCTTTCTTATAACTCATGATTTGTTTTAAGTTCCGGGCTCCAAATACAACCCAAACTGTGCAAGTTTTAGACCAATTACCAGTTTCTGATACACTGAAAACAATATAAGAAAAGCAATTAATAGTGTAAAATTGAAAAATAGAATATCAGAGTAGAAGATTTTGAAGAATATGAGACTGAGACATATAAGTGCAATTGTAAGTTTCTGCCTTTTATTTAAGTGTCATGTGCACCCCTTAAAGGCTTTTTCTTGTGTCCCATACTCATCCAGCTCTACATCAGGAGATAATCTGAGTGTCTGGGATTCTTGAGTTCAATAGCACAATCAAAATAAACCTCTAAATGACGTGATGTATTTGTCAATAATAAGTATTTACTTGTAAAATAAAGTGACGATAGGTAATACTGGCCTCTAGGAATTTAAAACCCAGACTTTGTAAAATTTATACATGTTAAATTATTGGGACATGGCCAAATCGAGTGTCTCTTTGAAATAAAGGCAAATTTGATTAAAATCCAGGTCTCACAGTCTTTAACTGTGTAACTTAGGACAAATTGTTTATTCTCTTTTCCTCAGTTTCCTTGTTTATAAAGTGGAGATATTAATATCTGTTTCATATGGTTGCTATGAAGATAATGATATATGTGAACTTTTTGTTGCAGTACCTGACAGCACATATTTAATTGACTAAAAACTATTTCTACAGCACCAAAAATTCTCTTTACTATTTAAAGATTTTCATCACTTGAAAATGGTAATGTCTTCAATCTTGGGTAATATCAAATACATTTTTATATTTTCTGTCTTAAAAATGTGATAGAAAATAAGTTACCATTAAGGAAATATTAATAATGTATACACGTTTTCAACAGTCTTCCAAGTCTGGATATTTTGGGACACCAAATTATATAAGTCAAGACAAATATATGTTCTGTATTTTAATGAGTGAAACTGATATCACAACTTTTTAATGTGATGTATTTTCATGGTTCCTATCCTTGAAAAGCAAATGTTCAAAGAAATACATTTAAAAAAGAAATGGATACATGTATGCTTTTGGTCCCTACTGTCTTCTAGCTAAGACAGATAAAGTGAAGGATGAGAAGAGAGCTCATTATTTTGAAGAAATGATACCTTGTATTAAAATGGCAATATTCTCTTCTTTTCTTAGAAGTTTCTTTTACACTAAGAACTAAACAACTGGTATGGGTTGAATTGTGTCCCTGCCCACCCAATTAAAACTCTGAAGTCCTAACTCTCAGCACTTTATGTGACCATATTTCAAAATATGATTATTACAGCTATAATCATATGAGTTAGTTAATGTCTGATTTTACTAGAGTAGGCCCTTAATTCAAAATGACTGGTATCATTTTTATCAAAGGGAAAATTTGGATAAAAAGGGAATAGACAATGTGAACATCGAAGACGGAGATCGGGGCGATTTGTCAGAGGCTAAGGCATGCCAAAGATCGCCTCAAACTACCAAAATCCGGGAGAGATGCCAGGACAGATTCTTCCTCACAGAATCCAAAAAGAATGAACACTGCTGACACCCTAATCTCAGAATTCTTGCCTCTAGAACTATGAGACAACAAAGTTTCATTGTTCAAGTTATCACCCAGTTTATAGTACTTTGTTATGGTAGCCCCAGCCAATTAATGCAACATCAGATTATTTATTGAAATATGAGGTAGGGGGAATTATATATGAACCAGTATTAGGCTTCTGTGCTGTGAAATAAAATACAACAATTTAGCAGCTTAAGACAACACACATATGTCATCCGACAGTTTCTGCGAATCCAGGGTCCAGGCCCAGGCGAGCCAGAGCCTCTGCTACGGTCCTCACCAGGCTGGAGCCCAGGTATCAGCCAGGCTGCGTTCTCATCTGGAGGCTCAGGAAAGAATCTGCTGCCACGATCATTTAAGTTGTTGACAGAATTCTACTCTTTGTGCTTGTGTGACCGAAGTCCCCGATTTTGTTTTACTAGCATAGTCAGTTCACAACAGGATTGGGTTTTATTAAGGCGAGCAAGAGAGCCTCAGGCCATTCTACTGAGACAGTCTTACATCATGGAAGGTAATTATGGGATTCATATACCATCACACTCAAGTGGAAGTAATTGTACAAGGATGGTACTAACTAGGCATCGCCCTGGGGTGAGTTGACCACAATACTTAAAAAAAAAAAAAGTTGTTTTTTTTTTAGTAATAAGAAATCATAAGAAATATTGATACACCCTTCACACATTCAACAAGGAAAGCATATCAGCTGTTCAATAGGAATATCATAACATTACAGAGTGTACAACTCTAGAAATAAAATTCTGAAGATACAGACATGAAGTTCTATTTACCTGGAGAAGATTAGCTAGGGCAAGCCTAGCCGAGAAATCCTGGGATGTCCTCCACCGTTCTTCAGAAGGCCCTTTGGTTTTTTTATTTTTCTCAAGCTATGATTCAATTATTATCATCTTTTATACAAAAAAAATATACATTTAAAAAATTCAGCAGTACACCTGAAGTAAGGGTGAATGTTTATAATTATAAACATAAGGGAAAGAAATATGAAAAAGATATTTTATAATATAATCATAAAGAAGGAAATACAAAATGGACCAGAATTATTGAAATGTTTTTAATTAGTTAGGTCTTTCAATAGAAATTATGGCTAAACAGAGTTAAGAAAGGGTGAGAGGTGCTAATACTATAGGTGAATTTGCAGAGTTTTAATTAAATTCATTAAAACATTTTCAAGATCCTAGATTTATTTATTTTAAAAAAATGGTATATATTGTGATCAAGTTATATTTAGACTTATTTTACCAGTTAAATTACATTCCAGTTAATAACCTTATTTTTCCAGGTACACATATAATATAGGCAAAAGGGAAAATATTTCAAAATTCAACTCAAAGTTTTATGTGATCTGATTCTACGGTAAGACGATGGACTGTTCTCTCACTTTGTATCTTTAAATGTTCAAAGTTCTTTCTGAAGTTCCATGTTGATTAGATTACACAGAAACTCTTGAGTGAAATTAAAGCATACATATCATAGAAGAGGGTCATTTAACAAGCATGGCTTTCTAAGTTTTATGTCCCTAGACAGTTATCAGGCAGCCGGCAGAAAAAAAATGCATTTTGAAACCACGGAGTCTTCAGTTTTTATCTCTGACATTACATTGAGATTCGACAGATGGAGGCCCAGCAGCAGACATGCGAAGTGGATGCCAAATGAGGCACATATACGGAGCAGAGTGGTGCCCACCCAGGTGGTCATCCTCTCCTTTCCAGAACCTTGAACATCGCTCCCTCCAAACTTGACTGTTCTGTACCGATATTGACACGCTCTTCAGTCATTGGTGGATGTCAGTGGGCTGCTGGCTCTCTGCGGAAGGAACTTGAGCGCGCTCTCTGCCCTGTACATATGTCCACGTTGGCAGCCGGTTGGCACGGCTGCTGAATTGTCTCTATCTGTCAGAGCTCCTCATCACCTTTGGGACGGAGACAGACGATGTAAGTATGTCAGCAAGAACGTTACCATTAGTTGTGAAAAGATATCCCGGGAAATAAAAATGAGAAGATAGTTTAGAAGCCACCTGGCAAATTATCTGTATCATTTAAATCAAAGATGGACTTATCTTTTGGAATACAGGAAAATCCAATTAAAAAAAGGAAAAAAAGTTTCATGAGAATACTACCCAAGACTGCAGAGTTTGCAGAGTTAATAAATAAAATATACCTTATGCAGTTGAGCCAACGAGAATAAATCACGCTATGGGAAATTGGAACACCTTTTCTAATACAATATTAGCTAAGGTATTAAAAAAAAACAAACACCTAGTAACCAATCTTTCTAATTGATTAAAATCACAATAGTAAGTTATTACATGAAACAGAATCACGCAGGTGTTTTGAATGTTGACGGTAATCAGTTTTCAGATATTTTTAGAAGGAAGCGTATGTTTCTGTAATTACATGCATGTATGTCTACATTTCCCACTGTTCTACACAAAGTCCAGCCTGCAAAAGGAATCCAAATAATGTTGCCTCAAATTTATTACTTAACTTTGAAATAGTTTTGGTTAAACCGGTTCTGTTTTAAATTAATGGCTCCGTAATATTTTCATTCTACTTTTGTTACCTTTAATTCTTACCTTATGTTACCTTTATTCATTCATCCAGTCATACCAACAAATATTTCCTGAACTCATCATGAACCTTTATGCGGTATCTCTGTGGTCTCTAGTTAATTTCATGAAATCACTATCCACCTACTCACTCACTCATTAGTTAATGAATAAAATGAGACAGAAACTAGAGAATCATCCTTCATTCTTCCCTTTTACTGACCTCTTACAAGCAGTTAGCTTTTAGTTTTCTTAATTTATTTCCTAAATATCACAGATCAGTCAACTTGTTTCCAATGCCAGCAGCAGTATTCTTCTATATGTATTCAAGTGATTGTGATTAAGAGAATATAACTTAGACGTTAAGAAATATGCCATTATACCCTTTTATAATAAATACGCATTTTTCTCAGAAGGAGCAAATATTATAACCTTTAATCATCTTGTGGAGATTCATGATGGGATAGTAAGAACAAAGACTGGGACCAGTGTGGAAAGTTTTTCCGCTTGCATCTGAGTGGTGGTGGTGGAACAGCTGTGTCTCATTCTTAAATGTACAAAAGTTGTCAAGGTGCTTTTTTAAAAGTAAACATCTTATTCTACTGACACCCCTGTGTTAGGAACGGCAGGCTTGAACCTGGGATTTTCAGGGGTGGTCTTGATAGCATAGACATAGCAGAAGAACAGCCTGAATCCAGGACAATCGATCTGTTGCAGGTCAAGGGGATTAATCCAAATTCTAGTTCGGTGGGTAAGAAAAGAAAAAAAAAGGAAAAAAGAAAGAAGAAAAATAATTCTTTGGGGATTCTAGGTTATATAAAGAAAGAGAGGACTTGAAGAAAGACTGAACTTCATACTTCATATGCTGGTAGTGGTTGAGGATTGTGTTATCAATTTGTTAGTTGAATCCTATATAATCACACTGTAATTTAGTGGTTAGCAACATGGGAAAATCTGTGTGTTTGAATGTAGCTCTTCTTGATCTTTAGTAAGTAATTTAACTTTTCTAGGTACTCAGTTTTGTCATATGAAAAGAGAAATAATAACGCCACTGGAGGCGGGGCAGTGGCTAAGGTGTCAACCTGGCATGCGGTGCTCACTGGCTGCAAGCCTGAGGTCTCCGGCTCTGAGTACGGGCTTGTCAGCGTGGGGTCACCGGCTTCAGTGGGGGATCATCCACACGATCCTAGCTTAAGCTCAGAATTTCCTGGCATGAAAAGGTCAAGGTCTCTGGTTTGAACAAGGGGACACTGGCTTGGCCCTGGTCAAGACATGTATGAAAAGTAATCAATGCACAACTAAAATGAAAGCAACTATGAGTTGATACTTCTACCTCTCTTTCCTTCCTTCTTGACTATCTCTCTCTCAAAAAAAAAGAAAGAAAGAAAGAAAAAAAAGTAGAAGTAATAATAATGTTAATACCAATCTTGTGAAGTATGGCCAAGTTTAAATGAGATAATATACACAAACATTTAGAACTGTATTTGTCATAGAGTAAGTGATCAACACCTGGAAGAGATAAATGGATAGAAGAGGCATGTTAGCTATGATTGTAACCCAGACCAAATAATTGGAAGTGCAGTGTGTACAGACTTCACTTGTGTATTTTACTTGCCTGAAGGGTGAGCTCTCAGACCCATCCTTCACCAATGTCAACAGAATTGCCAGGATATGCTCTTTACAACCAGAGTGGTTCATGTCATTCCCTGGGTTACCTGTGTTTAGGAACTCTTTATAGCTTTTAGGTTAGACCAAGATTTTTTTTTTTTTTTTTGCAATGGATGGTAAGTAGAATGACCAGGTCATTCAACATCTAAGCTTAGTGAAAGAAAGTATGCACTATTAATAATTACTTTGGGACAACAGACATAAGGCATAACTTTGCCTTATCCCATGTTAACTGGAACATATAGTTACTATGGTTATAAAGTCTGTGATCTCATCTCCAACTTCAGCAAAATTAGTTTCCTGGTTCTCTGCGGCAGCCACCCAGATCCACCAGTAGTCCCTAAACTATCATGTTTCTCTGTACCTTTGAATATGCAGTTGTTAGAATTCTCACTCTTTTCCTCCTTCTCTAACCAAATTATATCTGTCATTTTAAGCCATTGCTGAGTTCTATAAATTTCTCTGGATTCATAAATTCTGAAGCATTTGTGTGTCCTTGTGTAATATAATATGGGCTTACCTTTATTATAATAATAATAACAAAAACAATGATCATAGTTGCCATGTAATGTCTTTTATACCAGGCACACTAGTACTAGTAAAAGTGCTTTCCCTAAACAATCTTGCCAAGTATACATGTATTTTCTGAAGTTCTAAGATGAAGACGCTAAAGTCCATGGTGATTAAGTGATTTGCTGGGGTCTACACAGCTAATACTCAGCTAAGACAAAGTTTAAGTCCCAACTGATCTGGATCTAAACCCATCTTTTCATCAAATTGTTCTCTCTTAAAAACAGCTATTCTTTGTAATGAACATATGTTTGCTGAATTATATTATAGATTTCTTTAAGGTAAAATACTATTATTGTTTATCCATTTTTTTGTTTTAAATGTCTTAACCTAGTCCAGTGTTTGGCACATAGTAAACACATAATAAATGTTTTAGAGATGAAGGAATCACTAAACCTTAACCAATTGAATAATTTTATGAATAGTAAACAGTTTCTTTCAGTTCAAAGGTATCCTTCCTTAGTGTTCTGCCTTTAGACACGTTCCTGCACCTTGGGGCTCTGGTTCTCATGTCTTGGTTGACCACTTAATTAGGTGTTGTAAGCTTATAACCAATAATAGATTAAAAGTATTTGCAAAAGGACACACCTGTGGCAAAGCACAAAAGCTTCATAGGAGGATGGTGGATCAGGAAAATAAGACCTTTGTCACCTAACACAGGAGAAATTTTATGTAAAAATTGCCTTTATTGTTTTGTTTTAGAATTAACCAGAAATATCCTTTTTAAAAATTTTTTTAAAATTTTATTAAGTGGGAGTTGGGAAGGCAGAGAGATAGACTTCCATATGTGCCTTGACTAGGACCCACTCAGAAAGCCCTCTATCAGGCTATGCCCTGCCCATCTGGGGCATTACTCTGTTGTTCAGCAACCGAGCTATTTTAGTGCCTGAGGCGAGTCCATAGAGCTATCTTTAGCACCCGGGGCCAACTTGCTCCAACCATTCGAGCCAATGCTGTGAGAAAGGAAGAAAGGGAAAAAGGGAAGAGAAGGTGGGGGTGGAGAAACAGATGGTTGCTTTTCCTGTGTGCCCTAATTGGCAATCAAACCCAGGACATCCACACTCCAGGTTGACCACTGAGCCAACTGGCCAGGGCCAGAAATATCCTTTTATAACAATAATGAATAATGAAAGGTAATGAAAGCCTAAGGTTACTGTGGAGAAAGTCGAGTCTTAATGGTTTTTTAAGGCAGGGGACTTTGCATAGGCAAATGATAATATGATAAGACTGACAGTATGATGGCCTTGGAAATCTGGTAGCTTAGGGAAAGAGTACCAGCCCATGAAAGAAAAGCAACAGCACAGAAAACAATTCAGTAAGAAGCGCCGTAGGTATCCCTCATTATTCCATTTCATTTTAGACTAGTCCTTATCTTCTGCAAAAACCCTGGGGCAAAGTGAATCTGCCCTTTGACTCCCATTCCTGTCAAGTTCAAGATGACTGCTGCAGACACAGACAGAAATATCACAAATGCAAGTTTTTGCACTATAAAAAGAAAATTGTACGAGGGTCCTTTACAACATGAGCTGCTGTGCTTGCAGGCAGCTGGGAAAGGCCTGTGTGAATCAGTCACCTTTAATGTTTTGGGTTTAAAATGTTAAATTCTTAATGTGCTGTCACAACATAACACAGACATTCTCTCAGTTTTTATTTCTACTTTGGTTTTACCTATATTTACCTAGATCTAAAAAAATGTGTGCAAAAAAATGAACAAAATACAATTCAAGATTAAGAAGGTCACAATTTAGATGTTTCCGAGGTGGCCTGCAATAAATGAATGCTTAAATAGAGTACTGAATCCTGAATTCTGTTCTCAACTCTATCATTATTGACCACGTTATTATTATTATTATTATTATTATTATTACAGAAACAGAGAGAAAGACAGAGAGAGGGACAGATAGGGACAGACAGGAAGGGAGAGAAATGAGAAACATCAATTCTTTGTTGTGGCACCTTATTTGTTCATTAATTGCTTTCTCGTATGTGCCTTGATGGGGGAGGGGGGCTACAACAGAGCAAGTGACCCCTTAACTCTGGCTCAAGCCAGTGACTTTGGGCTTCAAGCCAGCGACTGCGTGCTTGAGCTGGTGACCTCAGGGTTTGAACCTAGGTCCTCTGCGTCTCAGTCCGACACTCTATCCATTGCGCCACTGCCTGGTCAGGCTGGCCATGTTACTTTTAAATAGATCTATTGTCCTTCTTGTGTCTCTACTGTCTTCTGTTTTAAATAAGGATATCATGCAGATAGTCGCTAAGGTATTTTGTAGGGTTTTTTTTTTTATTGTATTATTTAAAAAGTTAGACATACTAAAAGAACATGGTATTTTAGAGACAGCCAAATCTAAATTAAAATCCTCGAACCACCATTGCATGAACTTACGAAAATTATGTAGCCTCTCTACAGCTCATTTTTAATCTGTAAAATGGGAATAATACTGCTGAGCTTGCAGGCTTGCTGGGGCCAGCAAATGAAATCAACGGTGAGGCTGGTAGTGTATCACCTGGTGCATAGAAGATATTGACCAATCAGAGTTATTATTCTATAAGCCGAGGAAATCTCATTGCCTATGAGAGGCAGGCCAATGGGACGCTGAGTTATTGTTTGCATTCCTCATCTATGAATTGAAATTAGCGCAGTATGGAAGCCTCCTGGGATTCAAGTGTTGCTAAGGCAACCACTAATTTTGAAATCAGAGTAAACAGTTTCACAGAATGTACAGTTTCCTTTAACAAATTGGATTCCAGTGACGGGCACACCTTCCCTTCCCTGCTGCTCTGGGCCCCGTTAGTTCTGTGCACCTGCGGCTGTGTGCGCCAGGGGCCGCTTTCATCTTCTGCCAAGGACGCTTTGAAGGTAACAGCCAGTAACGGAGATCCCTGAGGTCTGTCAGCTTTACCCAGTCTTTACCTTTTGTACTTTGTCAGGTTGGAGTCACATTTTCTGACTCACACAGTAGGCCCCTGGAACAGCTCCTTGGCAGAGTCATGTAATAGACTTCTAAGCAAAGATGCCGTGGGGTTTGCAGTCACCGCGTCCTGCCTTCTCTGGCCCACGCCGCCACCGTCCTCCGTTCCCCAACTCACTCACAGGAATGCCTGCGGAGAAGGAAACTATTACTGAGCCGGCTTTGCCTAGCTTTCTACATTCTTGCGTTCAATTAGTCCTCTTCATTGTTGCAAATAACGGGGCGACCGCTTACATATCAGTGAAAATCCACTGCACTGCTGTGGGATTATTGCAGTCCTCGGTAAACTAGACATTCCTGCCCTTGTTTAGAGGAAGTCATTTTAAATTCCTATTGCTTTATTTTAAATCTTTTCTTTGGGGAAGGGATGGCCAATCTCCGTTTCAGGCACTTAACGTATTTTCTCCTTGAATCTCTTGGAACAATGGGTACGTGAACAGAGGCATCTTTTCTTGCAGTAATTCTTCGTGTTGGCTTCTGCTTTTGAATATGCCAGTAGCAAGGCATGAATACGATACTAAAACATCCATGGAGCAATGTTAATTACCTTCCTTGAGAGTATGAAAGGAAGTGTGTGATTATCTCTGCCTTTCTGGGTAAGTCCCGAGATCAACAGACTTCGCTGAGTTTCCCACAGCTCCGTCAGGAAAGGCTTTGCCATCCTCTCTCAGCGAGGTTCTACCTTCCGCCAGGAGGAGTGTTAGGCCTCTCAGGCCTACCGGGACCCTTACAAGGTAACACAACACATACAGTAGGTATCATTATGTTCAGTTTATTATTATGGAAAAAAAACTGATTGGAATTTTAAAAGTTTACCTTAAAAAATATTCAAACTGGAAATCTCATGTATCTTGTGTCTGTGGAGTGTACTGAAATTACTGAGGCAATCTACCAAAGCAAAACATCTCTCCCTGTGCTAGGAGAAGGATTGTTTTAAAATATATATTGCAAAGGATACTGTCCATAAAATGAAAATGTACCGTATTTAGTTTAAAGACTTATGATAAAATAGATATGCACGGACTTGCTCCTCCCTTAAGAAAGAGACCCCATTACCTCGATGTGTTTGTCCTGGGCCGGATGGGATGGCCCTCAGATGCACTGCCCCATATCAGAGGCAGTAGGGCCCCGGCAGGTTGCTTTAGCCCAGTTCCCTTCCACTGCTGGTAGGCCAGTGTGAGCCATGGCAGAGGAAAGAGGACTGGAGGGCGGCAGGAAGGTAGAAGCCACGGCATCTTCTCCTCTGCCCCCATCTTGGTGGCTTCCTTGACAATGGCTGTGTACTTACCAGGGCTCTGAGACTGATCTGTGTGGCTCGGTCTTGGTTCAGGTGATGCCACCTTTCCTTTTCCTCTTTATCTCAGGAACGGTAGTAGTGTATTCTGCCTCTAATTTATGACTCACCCCACTGTCTCCAATTAGGTTACTTAGTTCTTCCATCACCTATGTCAGTAATTTCTGATTAATTTTCCTGTGATGCAAATATTTATAGTGGTTTCATTTTTCTCATATTTAATCCTGATTCATGGGCTTTATTTTTTTTTATTTTATTTAAAAAAACTTTTTGTAATAGAGACAGGGAGACAGACAGACAGATAGGGACAGACAGAAGAGCTGAGAAGCATCAATTCTTCATTGTTTCTCCTTAGTCTCCTTAGTTATTCATTGATTGCTTTCTCATATGTACCTTGACCGGCGGGCTAGAGCAGAGCGAGTGACCCCTTGCTCAAGTTAGCAACCTTGGGCTCAAGTCAGTGACCATGGAGTCATGTCTGTGATCCCATGCTCAAGCCAGCGACCCTGCGCTCAAGCTGGTAAGCCCACTCTCAAGCCAGCAACCCCACACTCAAGCCAGGGACCTATGGTTTTTGAACCTGGGTCCTCTGTGTCCCAGTCCAATGCTCTGTCCACTGTGCCACCACCTGGTCAGGCATGATTCATGGACTTTAAAAGCCTCATGTGGTCCTCCTTGATCGCACCTCTTATCTTGCCTTAGAAGTAACCATTCTCATGATTAATTTTTTTTTTTTTTTTTAAAGAGAGTCAGAGAGAGGGATAGATAGGGACAGACAGATAGGAACGGAGAGAGATGAGAAGCATCAATCATCAGTTTTTCCTTGCAACACCTTAGTTGTTCATTGATTGCTTTCTCATATGTGCCTTGACCGTAGGGCTACAGCAGACCGAGTAACCCCTTGCTCGAGCCAGCGACCTTGGGTCCAAGTTGGTGAGCCCTGCTCAAACCAGATGAGCCCGTGCTCAAGCTGGCAACCTCGAGGTCCCAAATCTGGGTCCTCCACATCCCAGTCCGATGCTCCATCCACTTTGCCACCACCTGATCAGGCTCTCATGATTAATTTTAGCATTCTTTTGATTTTCTTTGTTGGGTTCACCATTCTGTTTATTTAAACACTATATATATATTTTTAATTTTTGTTAGTTTTGCACATTATATAATGGGATCACACACTATGTTCTTTTATATGACTTGCTTTTTTTCAACAATACATTTTTGAGATTCATGCTAGTTGTATAGGCAACAGTTGATTAATTTTCTCTGTAGTATAGTAGTCTACTATATAAAATAACACAATGTATTCCATCTTTTGTTAAATAAATATTTATCTATTTTTCATTTTCACTCTTATAAATACATTACTATGAACATTTTGGTATGTGTTTTCTGGTTCACATGTGCAAGAATTTCTTTAGTACATATGACTATGGGTGGAACTACAGGCCTGAAACCTCATAAATGTTTATGTTTACATGATAATACCATACTGTGTCTCAAAGTGGTTGTCCCACTCGCAATCCCACCACCAGTGAGTGGGTGTCCCAATCATTTCACATTCTAGGCAGCGCTTGGTTTTACTGAGCATTAAAGATTCAAGACAAAATCTATATAACGTATCTCAATAAATTATTTTCTACACTTTCTTACAGTGGAATATCCTTGCGTGAATACTTTCTGCCTGGTGTGCAAGCACATGTAAGCCTTTCTATACTATCTGTGTCTCGAACTCTTGTTTATTTGGAAATAAGGAGACTCCCATAGATCATTACAGGCCACTTTTCATTTGATAGAAGTGAGATGATTTATTAAGGGTGGCCAGTTAGAGGAGGAGAGGATGTGCCCATGTGCCTCCTGGTGCCTCATGTTTGACTGAGGACCAGGATAAAAGGAAAGAGAATATGGAGGACAGCCATTCCAAAGTGAGGTTCTGGAGCACTATTCATAACCAGCTGAGAAGATGCCCCAAATGGATGTTATCACTGTCAGCGCAGTCGCCACTTAGGGGAACACGGTACTGAGATGGAGAGATCAGGAGAAACATTTCTTAGGAGGACCCTGCCACCCTCCAGCAGCATCCCCCCACCAAGGCTGGAAAGGAATGGAGTGCTGCTCTCTCACCTCATGCTGAATCTGAGGAGCTTTAACGGGAGGCCTCAGAAAACTCAAACCAGCCACCTGCATCTTTAAGCACAAAAGACGGTGCCAAGTTTGTTTCTAGAGGATTGTAAAGGCAGAGGCTGGGGCTGGGCTGTGGCTCTAGGGGACAGTGAAGAGACGAGCTGCAGTGAAGTCACCTGCACTCCAACTGTTTGTCAAGCCAGGGACTCTAGAGACGGGAAGCAGGCTTGAGAGCTAGCTTGTGCTCGCAGGTTTGACTGGGAGGCCATGCAGCTGAGCAGGATGGGATGCGAGAGGGGAATAAGAGACAACCAAAACCAAAACAACAACTCATGGACAAGCACAGCAGTGTGGTGATTGTGGGGCGAGGGGGGTTGGGGGAAAGGGGAGGAGAGTGTAGGGGATAAATGGTGACAGGCAAAGATCTGACTTGGGGCGGCGAACACACAATACAGTGTACAGAGATGTATATAGATGGGCATCTGAAACTTGTATATCATCCACTGTCACCCCAATAAATTCATTTAAAAAAATCTACAAAGAAAAGATTTATTTTTTAATTCAGATCAAGGCTAGAGAGCAGCAATTCCTGATCCCTGAAGGACCAGAAAACTAGTGGGTAAGACCTTTCTTGCTCTCTCCCATCCCTTCCTCTTTCTGTTCCTAGTTCCTGTAGGAGCTGAGTGACGGATGGGAAGAAGAAAAAGAGAAGCAAAAGATGGGAAAATAGAGAAAAAGTCAACCACGCTGTCTTACTGTCAGGTCTAGCACAAAGATTCCAGCGCTAAGCCAGAGGACAACTTCCAATTTACCCAAGTGAATTTCTGAGTTTTGCTGTTACATGTACTAGACAACTTAACTTCCTGAATGAAAATGTTTTGAGGAATAAGAGTGAAAGGAGAACTTTTAAAAATGATGAAAAAAGTCAAAGGGGATATAAAGGCAGTTTGAATATAAACTGTGCTTTCTGAAACTCCTACTTAGTGTATATATTTTAAGGCATAAGCCCACTGGGAGTACAGAATTAGATCAAGCAAGTCATATTGATTGGAGAGGTTGGATGTCACTTTAGTTTAATTAATCTAATATACGATATTCTTAGCACTGTGTTAGGCACTAAGAATACAAACATGGTCCATGTAGGACACAATATGGTCTATGATTTACCTGTCACATTCTAGTGTTGACAGAGAAACGAAGAATCAAAAACTATCCATTATCTGGTGAAATAGCTTCTCAAATGGAAACCACTTTCAATTATTGAAAAATAAAGAAAAGGTATTTATTGGATGTGTAGTTATATAGATTGGGACTCATGTCTCCTATATAATAGGCAATTGGACATGCTCTAAGGATGCAATTGATAAAGCTTACCTGGAAGTATTGAACTGGAAGTCATCAATGTATCTGTGGTGGTTGAAAGCGTAGCAAGAATCAGATTATCTTGGTATCTCTTATGTGGAGAAATAACAACAAAAAAATAATGTTGTGGGCAAAAAATGTCTGAAGAACACCAACATTTAAACAAATAGAAGACATTCTTTTTTTATTATTACTATTTATTTAGAAAATTAAATTTAATGGTATGACATTGATCAATAAGAGTACATAGGTTTTGCTTCATGAGGTGATGGCACAGTGGATAGGTATGTTGGTCTGGTATGCAGTGAACCGAGGTTGAAACTCCAAGGTCACTAGCTTGAGTGCAGGCTCATCAGGCTTGAGTGCAAGCTCACCAGCTTGAGTGTGAGGTTGCTGACTTGAGCGTGAGGTCATAGACATGACCCCATGGTAGCTGGCTTGAGCCCAAAGGTAACTGGCTTGAAGCCCAAGGTCGCTGGCTTGTGCAAGGGGTAATTGGCTTCGCTGGAGACCCCTGGTCAAGGCACATATGAGAAAGCAATCAATGGACAACTAAAGTGCTGCCACAAAAAATTGATGCTTCTCCTCTATCTCCCTTCCTGTCTGCCTGTCCCTATCTGTCCCTCATTCTGTCTCTGTCTCTCTTGCTAAAAAAACAAACAAAAAAACACATTGCTTTTACATAAACATTCCTATGACATTTGAACTGTTGATTATGTTGTGTACCCATCAACCAAGTCAAATCATTTTCTGTCCCCAGATATTTGTCCCTTTTTACTCCCTCACCCCAACCCTCTCATGTCCCCTTCTCCCTCATAACCACTTCACTTTTATCTATGTCCATCAGTCTCAGTTTTATATCAGACCTATGTGTGAAATCATACAGTTCTTAGCTTTTTCTGATTTACTTATTTCACTCAGTATAATGTTCTCAAAGTCCGTCCATGTTGTCATAAATGGCAGTAGGTCATCATTTCTTAGAAGACTCTACCGAGCAGGCATTTTTAGAGAAGCTTCCTTTAGAAGAAGTAGCCTTTGCCTGAAGGTCTAATATTACTGGCTTTGCATTTCAATTCAAAAAGGCTATCATCTAATGTGTCTAGGTTTCATGAGACATATTATATATTGCTAAAATAAAATATCTTGCACGCCCTTCTTTGTTCACATAATTAAGCTAATGCAATTCTTTGTTTTATGCTAATTTTGACTTTAGGCAGGAATGAGAAATTTGACTGTTGACATACATGAACATTTCAATGAGCTTTTTTTTTTTCATTTAAAAATAATTGTTGTTTATCATCCAAATGAAGAATAAACAGAAACAAAATATAGCCTTCAAAAACATACATTAGCTTATGGGCAAGCTATGATTCATCATAAACAGCTGCATTACCGACTAGCCTGAAAAGTTAGAGCTTAGTATATATAGTAGCTTGGTCATTCTTGAGTCTTTATTAATTTCAATTGTCTTCAAGCAACCCATAATAATAAATTTCCTCTGGTGTGCAGGCTGATATTTCTGAGTACTTTAGAGATAGAGACTCTTATTTAGGATGAAGCTGAAGAGGCTGCCAACACTTCATGTGTCAGCCCCGGTAAAAACTGATGTTCGTGTGTTTCTGTCAGTTGTCACCTGGGATGGATTTCAGTTGCCATTGTGAATATAAAAAGCTCACTACCCCATTATTAATTCCCATGAGTTATTTAGTCCTGTCTTTCTTTCTCTAAAGGTTAAACTCTTATCTTTCTGCTAAAAAGTTAGATAATTAACATGCTCACTTACTACAATGCTTCCATAACATCTGTAGTTTATGCACCATTAATCAAATTCCTCTGCAGGCATGATTGACTTTTGCTAAGAAACTTGGGGAATAAATCCTTTCTCTTTAGTAATAACTTTGTTGTTATTATGGTTTAAAAAAAAAATCTCTTTCTCAGAAACTCAATTTAGAGTAACAGTCTCTAGCTACTTAAAACCGGCATTATAAAACCACATAACACAAATGCGAGTGAATGACGTATTTTAAAATCTTTAGGAGTGCTGACATCTCTTTGCATTGAAAACTTTAGAAATTGTAATTTCCAAAGCATTGTGTATTTATAAAATTGTGTATTGACATTTAAAGTCACCATTTTCAAATGACAGAAGCAAACATTAAGGCTAGATATTTTATTAGCATTTCTGACTTGAATTTAGAAGTCACTTGTATGAAATAGATATCTAAAAATCAGCTTTTTAACATTCTAGGATTTTGGTGCCTGAATTATTTGTCAAGAGCACCAGTACAAAGCGAGTGCTGGACATTTATAGAAAATATGTCCTACCATTTGTTCACGGAAAATTCTGTTTTATATCTGTGATGTTTCTTGACATTTTCTTTCTGCTATAGGTTTCTTGTAATGTCTCCTTGATCTGTCTGAGGAGATAGGTTGTGGGAATTTTTTGGAAGCTTTAGAGACTATTATACAGAGAAATAAAACTTTTCTTTTTCATCATAAGAATTTATTTTCAGTCCTTTCCCTTATAGTCCCTTCTCCTTTTCTTTGGTTTCCTTTAAGTAAGTGGTAAAAAATATCAAAACTCTTTGAAGAAAATAAATTAATGTAAGATTTTTTTTGGTTGAATGACGGAGAACATACATGAATTGGGTCAATAAAACTAAATATCATTGTTTAATGCCAAAAATATTAATAAACTATGTTGACCTAAATGGCTCTAATTCTAAATTTTTAATATAATGAATTTTTTTTCACAAAAAAAGATGGACAACCTAATATAGAGGCATATATGTATATAATATCTTTGATATATTATATATAATATACAGGAACATATTTAATATATATTTTAACCTAATTTGTAGTCATATAGATAATTTTTTAGTCAAATGAATTAGAGTTTTGAAAGAAAACAGAGTGGTGCCAATAGTTTAGTTGTACTGATAACATTATAGAGTCTAGCTGTCTTTGCAAAATGATCAATTAATAAAGATCTTTGTGTGAGAGTAAGGTCTGAAATGATATTAGATAGAATAATTATTCATCAGGTAACCTGTTTCTACTTATAAAACTTTTCTTTGTGGAAATAATGACATTTAGTGTTCACTGAAAATTTAAACTTAAGCCTTATTGAACCATTTATGATTACCTATTTATTTTAAAATCTTAATTCACGAGCATATATTTACCTCAACTTCTTCCACTCTTGGTGACATTCTACTCATTGTTAAAGAGGCAAGCAAAAATAAACTTTGTTGTGAAGGTTTGACACCTATTTATTGAATTTTTTTTTTTTTTTGCTCTGATTCTATATTATTTGGAACAGAGCTTAATTAATCACTTTTGCTTATGTGTTTTGCTTCTCTGTGTTAAATGTACTCTTGGCAAGGGCAAGGGCCATATTTCATCCACTGTACTCCTAGAAATGAGCTCAGTGACTGCCACGTGCAGTCCTCATTTAAAACCATATATAAAAGCATAGAAAATAATATTTGTAGGGTTAGAAACAGAAAGAGGCCCAGATAATACCGTGAACCTAGGAAATGCCTATTCCTTTTTTCAGCTACCAACACCCTCCATGATTTACTTATTTATTTATCTACATAATTTTTTATTTTTAATTATACTTGATGTCCAATATTATATTAGTTTCAGGTAAACAATGCACTGATTAGACATTTATGTAATTTATGAAGTAATCACTCCAATAAATCTAGTAACTATCTGACACCAATAATATAGTTATTAAAATATTATTGGCTGTATTCCCTAGGCCATCCTTTCTTTATATCCCTGTGACTTTCTGTAGCTGCCCATTAGTAAGTCTTATCCCTCACCTCACCCATCCTCCCAACCCCATCTCCCACCTGCCAACTGTCAACATGCTTTTTGTTTCTGAGCCTGCTTTCATTCTGCTTATTTATATATTTTGTTGTTTAGGTTTTTGGTGTAAGTGAGATTATCTGGCATTTACCTTTCTCCATCTGACTCATTCATTCAGCACAATACCCTTTAGGTTCCATGTTGTTGCAAATGCGAAGATTTCATTCTGTTTTACGGCTGAGTCATATTCCAGTATGGATATACACCATTTCATTATCCACTCATCTATTGACAAGTAAGTTGCTTCCATATCTTGGCTATTGTAACTAATGAAACAGTGAATCTATAGATGCATGTCTTTTTGATTTAGTGTTTTGGGTTTCTTTGCATAATAATGTAGAACTGAAATAGTTGGGTCCTTCTTTGTATCCTGTTCCACTTTGTTTAAAAGCCTGATTTGTCTGGAATAAGAATTGCTACCCCAGATTATTCCTTTTTCTTTTTCTTGGTTTTCATTCTCATGAAATATCTCTTACCATCTCTTTCTTTCAGTATCATTTTTCAATCTGAAGTGAGTTTTGTAGACAGCATTTGTAAAGGTCTTGTTGTGTTACTCAATATGTCTTTTGATTGGAGCACTTAACCCATTTGCATTGCAAGTAATTATTACTAGATAAATTTTTATTGCCATTTTATTGCTCACGTATTTTATATTTTCTTCTCCTTAAAGAAAACACTTTAACATTTCACGAAACACTCGTTTGGTGATGAAGAATTCTTTTAACTTTTTCTTCTCTAGGAAGCTCCTTGTCTGTCCTTTGATTCTAAGTGATAGCCTTGCTGGGTAGAGTAATCTTGGTTGTAGGTCTTTGATTTTCCTTACTTTGAATACGTCAGGCCAGTCCTGCTGGTCTGCAAAGTTTCTGTTGAGAAACCAACCAATAGTTTATGGGAGTTTTCTTGTAGGTAACTAACTGCCTTTCTTCTGCTGCCTTTAAGATTCTTTTTTTTGTCTTAAACCTTTGCCATTCTAATTGTGATGTGTCTTGGTGTGGGCCTCTTTGGGTTCATCTTGTTTGGGACATTGTATTTACTGAATTGTTTGTAATTTTTTTCTTTACCAAGTTACAGAAATTTCAGTTGTTATTTCTTTAATGGTTTATCAGTCCCTTGCTCTCTCTCTTCTTCAGGTACCCCTATGATGCAGATGTTTTTACACTTGATCTTGTCTCAAAGATTTCTTAACAGAGATTCATTTAAAAAAAAATTTGTTGCTCTGTTGGGTGTTGTTTTCTGCTTCCTTATCTTACAAATCACTGATTTGATCCCCTTCTTCATTAATCTGTTGTTGACTCCTTCTAGTCTATTCCTTATTTCAGTTATTATATTCTTCATTTCTGCCCTTTTTAAATGATTTCTATGTTCTTTTTTTTATGCTATTGAAGTTATCAAGTTTTTTTATTACTCTCATAATCATTGTTTTGAATTCTGTATTTTATATTTTGCTTGTTTTCATTTTATTTTATTCTTTATCTGGAGATTTTTTAAAATTTGGGCCATGTTTCTTTGTCTTCCCATTTTGGCTGTCTCCCTCAGTTTGTACCCATGTATTAGGGAGAGCTTCTATGTCTTACAGTATTGGTAAGATGATCTAATATAGTAGGTGTCTTGTAGGGCAAAGTGATGTAACCTTCCCATTGACCAGAGCTAATGCTCTGGGTGTGCTCCCTGTGTGAGCTGTAGGTACCTTCCTGTTGCAGTGGAGCTTTGATTGCTGCTGGCACCTCCATGAAAGGGATTGATCCCAGGCTGATTAACTGTAAAGACCACCTGCAACGTTAGCAGAGGAGCTGCTATGCAAAGACCAACCTCACAGAACAGAAATCACTTCAGCTGAGCTTTACTGCCTGCTGACCTTATACCCTTTCAGTGTGTTGGTCGTGGAGGTGGTTGGGTAGTGCTCTGGCAAGGTCTGAAGCTAACCACTTGGTGTGCTGGCTCTGGGGCCTCCTGGGAGATGCTAGCCAAGTTCAGTTGCCATCTGTTGCCTGCCCAGGGCCAGCCAGCATGTGCTATGAAGCGATATGCAGATGATGCTATGTGTGCTGGGTTTGGAGGATCCTGGGAGAGGCCAAGCTATGAACTGTGTTTGGCTGCTGCTAGTGCTGGGCCTTGGGCCACTTAACAAGAGGTCTGAGGTATGAGGAGGCCAGATTTTGCTCTGAGGTTTGTAAACCTTTAGAGATTAGGAACATCTGCAGCATGAGTGAGGACAGACTGCTTGGAAAAGCCTCTGAAAGCGGTTCGGGTGGTGGATATGAATGTTAGGGAATCACTAAAGCAGAGAAAACTGTGTTGATCAGTTTGATGGACAGTCAGATATTGCCCCGGCTTGTCCTTGCAGGGAGAGAGCTCAGCAATGAAGTAATAGCTTCTGCTAGCACCTCTGTCTGGGAGAAAGATGCCCCTCCAAGTATCACCCAAACCCATACAATTCAGTTCCTTCCCATATATCCCTGGCACTTGGTGAGTTGTGATTCCAGTTCTGGAACCATAAGTAAGTGAGTCTGAGTAAGTTCATGTGGGCCCTGTAAAAGAAATGCCTGGGACACTAGCCCTCCATCTCACTCAGCCACGATCTCCACTGGTTTACAGCCAGAGGTTATGGTGACTTCTCTTGCTGGCACTGAAACCCTGGGCTGAGGGGTTTGGGGTGGGCTGGGACCCTTTGTTTTCAGGGGGACCTCCACATCAGTGATATCCCTCTTAATTTTTCACCACCACATGTGGATATGAGACCAGTCTGTTCTGCATCTCTGCTTTTCCTATCAGTCTCAACATGGCTTATTTTGTGTATCCTTAGTATAGGATTTTGTTTAGCCACATCGTAGGTGGTTGTCAATGATGGTTTTTCTGTGGCTAAGTTGTAATGTTGATGTGGTTGTTGGACATAGCCAGTACCTTGATTACCTACTCTGTCATCTTGACTGAAAGCTTCCGCCATGATTTGTTATTACTTCTTAATAGAAGATTGAATTAAGAGTGAAATGACTAAGAACAAAGATGTAAATGGCAAACTGATAAAAATGACAGTTAAAAGATTATGAGGAAAAAACTGTGATATAAATATTCTGTGAACTTGCACTTAAATGAACCATTGCCTAGAAAAAGTATGGAAAAAGATAATCAAAAATCAAGCATTTGGAAAATAAGAATGTATTTCTAGATTTACCTTACTTGACCTTTAACAAATAAGCAAACACAATTATGCCAGAATAAGTGTTAAGGATATCAGGTACAACTTTCTACCCCGAAGTAATGACTGAGAACTCTTTTAAGGGTATTGTAGCCAAAGTTGAGCAGATGTAGACACATATTTTACTGTTTCCATATTTGTTCTCATCTTTGAATTTTAAATGTATGTGTTCTTTTTATTGTTAAATATAATAAAACCAAAGTTGACAAAAGAGATGGAAAGAAATTATTCTTCTAATAAGACTTTAATATAAGCACACACAACATTCTTAGTTTTATTCTTACATCCCCAATAATTATAACAGTGGCTGACATATAGTAAAACTCAATAACTATTTTTTTGGTGTATATTTCCAAGGTGAGTTATAATAGAAACAGAAGACATGGTCCTTGTTTGGTAGCTGGTGATACTTAGTGACTAGAAAACCACTAATACACATATTCTAATCACTTTCACTAAACACTTTTTTCTGCTGAATATAGAAATATTTTCATTCTGTTCTCAGTCTAGTACTTAATAAAAATAAACTAATTACAAGACCCTGTGAATAAAGCAGTGTTGATTTTTATCATGAAAGTCCAGAGGCCAACTGATATAAAAATTGGCCTATTTTCTCTAATAACTCAATTTGAACATTGGTTGCAGTATAATGATAAAAATTTTTCTAGAGGAAATAATTAGAAATGTTGTCAACAACAACAAAAAATATCAAGTTGTTTATTGAGCTGTCTTCTGGGCTTTCAAGGCAAAGAAAATTTTCACTTTAACAGTAGTGTGTAACATCTATATGTATTCAAAAATATTAACATTTAGATTTGAGATTTTCAGAGATTAGAAAGTCATTTATGCCTGGCCAGGTAGTGATTTAGTGGATAGAACATCAGCCTGGGATGCTGAGGACCCAGGTACAAAACCCCGAGGTCACCAGCTTGAGCACAGGCTCGCCAGCCTGAGCCCAAAAGTTGCTGGCTCGACACTCAATGTCATTGGCTTGAACCCAAGGTTGCTGGATTGAGCAAGGTATCACTCGTTTTCCTGGAGCCCCCTGGTCAAGGCACATAAGAGAAAGCAATCAATGAATAACAAATGTGCCACAACTCTGAGTTGATACTATCTCTCCCTTACTATCTATTTGTCTTTTGCTAAGAAAGAAAGAAAGAAAGAAAGAGAGAGAGAGAGAGAGAGAGAGGAAGGAAGGAAGGAAGGAAGGAAGGAAGGAAGGGAGGGAGGGAGGGAGGGAGGGAGGGAGGGAAAGAAAGAAAGAAAGAAAGAAAGAAAGAAAGAAAGAAAGAAAGAGAAAGAAAGAAAGAAAGACATTTATGTAAGTAAGGACACATCATTTGATGGAGAGTCCTCAGATGAGGGAACCCATAACTTTTGGCTCACCATTTAATTCCTGCTTGACTAACCTCCTATTATTCAGCATAACCTATAATTTAATAAAATGTACATCTATCCAAATGTTAAACTAATTTAACCATTATTGTAAGATAAAATGTAACATCTTGTAAAAACAGTCATTCAAGCGAATCTGAACAAGAAGACTTCGTTTTCTTAACTGATAGAAAACCAGTACCCTCGGTAAATGTGGTGCCTACGTGATCACGCGCTTTGTTACGTGCACCTCTTGAGAACTTCAAGGTAGAGTATCCCAGATTTCACAAGCCCTTGGCGTTGTGATAGGCCAGAATCTTTTTATTTTATTTATTTATTTATTTATTTATTTATTTATTTATTTATTTATTTATTTATTCATTCATTCATTCATTTATTTTTCTGAAGCTGGAAACAGGGAGAGACAGTCAGACAGACTCCCGCTTGCGCCCGACCGGGATCCATCCAGCACGCCCACCAGGGGCGACGCTCTGCCCACCAGGGGGCGATGCTCTGCCCATCCTGGGCGTCGCCATGTTGCGACCAGAGCCACTCTAGCGCCTGAGGCAGAGGCCACAGAGCCATCCCCAGCGCCGGGGCCATCTTTGCTCCAATGGAGCCTTGGCTGCGGGAGGGAAGAGAGAGACAGAGGAAAGCACGGTGGAGGGGTGGAGAAGCAAATGGGCGCTTCTCCTGTGTGCCCTGGCCGGGAATCGAACCCGGGTCCTCCGCACGCTAGGCCGACGCTCTACCGCTGAGCCAACCGGCCAGGGCCCAGAATCTTTTTTGAGTTGCCTCGATTTCTGTAGCTTTTCAATGGGATTTTTGTTTATGCTTTTGTTTTAGTTTGCTTTTAATTTAACAAATTTCTAAGAATTCTTTAGAATTTGTTTCTGAAGGCTGTTTTGTGCCATCTTCAACTCACTGGAAGACTCTATAATTAGGAGACTGATGTAAAACATTATCTTTGGAAGTTGTGGATAATACTTTAAAGCACTTTGGTGTTTGAAATGACATGTGAATCAATAAATAATTAAAATAATGACGACGATGATGATGATGATGACAGAGGAAATCCTTTGGAGAAAGTATTTCAAACTGAATTATTGAATGAGTCCACATTTCAAGGTGTCAACCAAACAGGCAGACAATGGAACATACACAAATTAATATCTTGGTCAGGTGGGGAAGTTAAAAAAAATCTTTTAATAGAACTGAAAAGTGTAGCTATTGATTTCTTAGGAGATAGGATTGCTAAAGGCTGAATTGCTCCGATGATTAAATCACAAGCTTCAGCTCTGGCATCAGTGTTTCCTTCAGTCAAAATCACAGAGGCTATCTGCAGATCCCCGGAGCTGTTTCTCTGAGTAAACTAGTGAAACATAAATATTTCCCGGAGGGCTTCTGATCCAGTGCTAGATTAGCTGTCTGAAGTTGATCATTTCAGTTTTTCTTGGAGAGATCTATAAAAGCTTAGTTACCTACTCGACTTGCCCTTCTGTATCTGACAATTAAAAAGGATAACAGTAAAAACTTCTGCATTTATTTAGTGCCCTGCAGGACAAGATGGAGACTCAGGTTCCTAATGTATTAGCCTTGTACGTCCCTACCTTCTGAGCTAGGTATTACTGCTTTTGGTGCTTGAAAATGATGCTCTAGAAAGGGAGTTAGGTATTTAGAGTTCATAATTGATCACCAACCTCTCTCTAATCTGAGTGAAATAAGCCACAATTAAAAAATAACCTTATGAAACAAATCACACACATACCAAACCACCGAACCCCAATAAGGCTTGCAACAATGAAATGATGAAGGGAAGTAAGATGAAAGAACAGGTAAGGTTTTAATCAAATAAATTGATTTGGCAATCTTAACTTGGTGTTATACAATCCCAAGGTAGTTTTACTTCTCTCCAATCATTGTCTTCAACCATTCTTCATTGATTATCCTTTTCTTTTTTTGACCCATAATGACATTTTAGCTTCTCCTCACTTTGTGTCATTAAAAAGTACAGTCTTGTTTTGTCCAATTTAACACTCCAATTTATTACCTTTTCTTCTCCCAGGGCTGACCAGAGTGTTGTATTTCCATAAGTTCACCCCTTTGCCCTTCCTTCTGGATCTAATTACTTTGTTGATAGTGGTGGTGGTGGGGGGGAGCATTGCAAAACCAGGTGATCGTCTTTTAACCTCACTGGTACATTTCCGCCTGTGAATACTTAAGTGCGTAACAGTGGCCAGCAATGGATGCCCTCTGGGGTGAGCATCTGAGATACAAGTGTTATTCTGAGGGAGCCATGAGATGTTCCTAGCCACTTTAAAATCCCTGAGACGGGATTCACTGGCCTTAAGGCTTCTGACCACCTTTCCTGTCTTCTCTCTATTTCCAAGAGCCCCTGACCTATTCTAACCTCACAGACTCCCTGCTCTCTGTAGCCAGCCTTCCCCAGTAGGGGAGCAGGGAGATTCACTAAACTGGACTCCTTCACTGATGTCTCCTTGACTCATAGAAGTCTGCTGCATTCTCACCACCTCAAGACGTGGAAATATGCAGGCTGCTCCATCATTCCTGTGTCTTCTCATTGTCTTTTGTAAGCAATTCTTTTCCTGCCTGTTCATATAGGTCCCAAAAGAGTAGTGAGCTCATGGTATAAACTTTTATGCAGGAAATGAGATGATAATTTCCTCCTCTGTAAAGAGTTACTTCTCACCTGGCTGTTGGGTAGGGTGACTATATATTTCATTGCCTAAACAGGGTCACTTTTGAAGCTCAAAGGGACTGGAGCCATAAACAAGGATTTTCCTGGAAAAATCTAGTAGGGCTTCTTCCCCTTTTGAGTAGAGTAAGCCACAGTACATTCTTCCTAGGATAAAAATAAGACTACAAAGATTTTCTTCCCCTTTTCCTTTTCCTATTCAGTTTATTTGAGGGAAGGGCCAGGGAAGTGGAAGTTAGTGATGTAAGTAGCAAATGAGTCAGGCTAAGGTCAAGATATCTGAACCCCAATTACTTGTGCTACAATTTAGAATATTAGTTATCTGATGTCCCTTTTTTCTTAGCTTTCGATCCTTCATATCAGCGATAAGTCAAGAAGAAAATAAAACTATTCAATATCACCTGAGATATAGAAACTTAGTTATAAAAATTAGATATTCCAGGAATCACGATTTGATATAGGGTTAATATAACCCCATTATTTTTAGCTAACTATGTGGTAAAGGTGCAGTATTCAGGACTCTTATAACTCCAAAAATATAATGCATTCTCAGTAACTTTTATCTTTCAAATATATCATCTAACTCCCAGAACATTGATTTCTCCTTCTTTATAAATTTCTAAAATATATATATATTTTTTTACTCTGAAGAGGAAAACAACAGAGCCTACAAGTAAAACTCCCAAACTCCCTAATCTAAATCTCAAAAAAAATTTAAAAATAATAGTTAACTCTTATTTATGCTTTATTATATTAGTTGTAATTTATCTTATTTATACTATTGAATATCTCTTGGATACTAAAAATATTATGTGCTTACTTAGCATTTTTATTACACAATTATGCTTTTGTGTGTGTGTGTGTGTGTGTGTGTGTGTGAGCTAGCTAGAGAGAGGGAGAGAAGGACAGAGAGGAAGGGAGAGAGATGAGAAGCATCAGTTCTTCATTGCAGCTCCTTAGTTATTCATTGATTGCTTTCTCATATGTGCCTTAACCAGGGGGCTACAGTAGACCGACTGACCCCTTGCTCAAACCAGTGGCCTTGAGTTTCAAGCCAGTGATCTTCAAGATCAAACCAGCAATCATGGGGTCATGTATATGATCCCATGCTCAAGCAGGTGACACTGCACTCAAGGTTGTAAGCTTGTACTCAAGCCAGATGAGCCCACACTCAAGCCAGTGACCGCAGGGTTTCAAACCTGGGTCTTCAGCATTTCAGGCTGATGCTCTATCCACTGTGCCACTGCCTGGTTAGGCTATCACTGCTTACTTAAATTTATCATTGCTTCTCCTTCAGTCTGTTTGAACTTTATATCCTTTAAGAATACTAAACTAAAATTTAATATTTATATTCTTAATTATGGTATAAATTTTAATTTTTGAGCTATTCATAACTTAAGAATTTTTTTCAGTATGAAAACAGGTACTTCCAATCAAATTTTTGGACATTTATTTATTTATTTATTTATTTATTTTTCATTGAGAGAAGGGGAGGCAGAGACAGACTCCTGCATGCACCCCAGCCAGGATTCATCCAGCAAGCCCACTATAGGATGATGCTCTGCTTGGGGCATTGCTTCGTTGCTTAACAACTGAGCTCTTCTTAGCACCTGAGGCAGAGACCATGGAGGCATTCTCAGTGCCTGGGGCCAACTTGCTCCAATTGACCAATGGCTGCAGGCAGAAAAAAGAGAGAGAGAGAGAATAGAGAGGGAGAGGGGTGGAGAAGCAGATGGGTGCTTCTCCTATGTGCCCTGACCAGGAATCAAACATGGGACATCCACATGCCAGGCTGATGCTCTACCACTGAGCCAATAAGCAAAAGCAACTTTTTAGACTTTTAAAACTATTATCTCTATTTTGGTTTTTAAAACCCATTTTGAAGAGTGAAAAACCTATGCTTTCTTGTTTGGCTCTCCTCTAAATCAATACATCTCCACCTCAAGGTCTAATTTTAACTGTGGATGGTCCACAGTAAAAAGCATTACTGAACACAAACAAGCGAACCCTTTGGGTTTGTTTTTGAATATTATTTCAAAATGTCTGCTGTGGATATTACATTTGTACAAACCAGTGATTTCTTGTGCCATCTTTCTTCTTCTAATGGATGCTCCTCCAAATCTCTGAGGTATTTAAAAACTTAAGCTTAAATATATTTTCATATCTCTTCTGCAAAATGTTCCTCTGTGGTAATGGGTTACACATGTTTTTTGGAGTTGCTTTTTGATAATGTTGATTATCACTGTACTTGTAAGACATAGTCCACACAGTGGACTAATGACTCTTCTTTGATCTGGTCTTGGAGCTTCTCAATTTTTTGCACCGTATCATGGAGCCTCTAGAGTCTAACACACCAAACTTCCGGCATATGTGGTCAGGGAAATTCCATATGGAAATTACAACATAGGAGAATAAAAGCTAAAGCTCTAGCCAATTGGGGCATCTTTTTACACCTGCTCTAAAAGTTCAGACACATTTTTACAAGTACATCTTAATCACGAGGGTGATTGCCATGGTCACTCCCTCCTCAGGTTTGTTGTTTATGTTCCTTAGCCTTTAAAATTACTCTGTCTATAATGTGAGCCTACCTTCTTCTTGCAAAGGCTAACTTCTCCAACAGGTTGAACTCTTAGTACTTGAATTCTCTCTAAGTCCTACAGTCTTCGTGGGGCTCCCTGATTTATTCTGATGGACATGTATATTTGCAATGCTTTTGTCTCCTGGGCCCCAGGTCCATAAAAGTTAAAGTAAATATTTCAATTTTATGTTTCTTTCCCCTTTTACGCTGGTGTTCACACTGGTAGATAAACTGTTTAGAAAACTAATTTTCAAAACATAATCCTTCTTTTAATACAGCATAATCTAAACATCTACTGAGGAAAGAATATTTCCTCTGTTAGCAAAGTTCTGTGCTGCTAGTGGGTCATCAGTGATGTGCAAAGGAGCACTTGTGGTTTGGCATCTGCACAGAGAACCACAGTAGCTTCAATAGTTGCCTTCTCTGTTGGATGGGGAATGGCAGGAGTTCTAAATTAATTCCTGGGGTTCAGATTCTCTGATATGAGAGGGCGGGGTTGCAAATTCCTGTCACCGCATCTATGTGGGGTTCCTTTAAAGTTAAGCTAGAAGTTCACTAAACTTTTAAAATTTCTTTGCCCTTGTTTCAACTTAAAAGGGTTTTCAACCTCAGATGAATTATATAACGCCAAGCTTGGTTTTATAATTTAGCAAATAGGCAATCATACAAGCTAGTTCTTCAGATGTTGGGAAACTGTTTAAACAGACCGCATTTTGCTTGTACCTCTACCTTAAATTCTTTTACTTCTTTTTTTTTTCTTTACCACATTTTGCCTTGTATTTTAGTTACATAATTAGTTTTCTGTAAAGGATCTTCTTTAATTCAGCATTTTCTGCTAAGCACTGTGTGGGAATAGAATAGAATGCATACCTATGCATTTTTCTATCTTCCACTAGGTGGCGATAACCTTGAAAGAATGGCCTTATTAATTATTCTGTCTCCTACAGGTAACACAGTGCTTTGTTCAAAATAATTCAGAGATTAGCCACAAGTACATAGGATGAGAAAACTATTTTCACAAAATTTGCAAGGCTATTATTGAAGTACATATCATAATACACTGACCTTTCTCTCAAAATGATCAGAGAATAGTTCAGATCTTTGACTCCTGTAGTCTAATCATAGACCTGGACATTTTAACCAGGAGCAGAGATTAGTGCGGCATTTTTATCTTGCTTTATTGGTTGTAATCAAGTTGCAGGGTCATTACTTCTGATCAATCATAATTATCTCCTCCCAGGACCTCCAGGTGAGGGTTATTTTCTTTAAAAGAAATGCTCATAATATTTTAGTCTGTTTGGTTTTTTTTCTTTGTCTGGTATGATAGTTTCCAGACTGTGGATGCTTAATTAATACTAAATAATACTTTTGTTATTGACCTGACTGGATTGTGGAAGCTTTCAAATTTTTCAAGAAAGTGGTTTATATAATTTCTGATCTTTAGGATTTTAAAGTAGAATTATGATGACCTTTTCAAAGGATAAAAGTAGAAAGTTGCTCCAGGCTGAAGGCCAAGCAGTTAAAACTGTTATCATTGGTTTCTTTTGACTCATTAATTGGATCTAAGTAGATACAGAGAGCTGAGGCTTCTGTTAAATAGTTGACACACTGTTGGTTCCAATTTGTAAATTTTCTGGAGATGGCATTATGATAAACTGAATGGTCTCCACAGAGTGACCATTGGAGAGTCAAGTAAGTGCTACCTCGGGAGCCAAACTAGATAAATCAGATGTTCCCAGTATCTTCAATGTGTGTGTCAATGCCAATCATGATGCTTGTAGCTTATGGTAGCTTCATCACTGCTAACACCACATGAAAGTGGCCCTGTGAATAGTCCTATATCACTTATATTTCATATTACTACTGTAAAAAATACTCCAAAGATGTAGTGAGTAAAAGCAACACAAATTTACCATTTGATAGTTCTAGAGGCCAAAAATCCAAAATGGGTCTTACTGGTGTAAGGCCAGTAGCTGTGGCTATCGTAGCCATTCATGTACAGGTTCCCATTAGACTTGGACAGATGGTAAAGAAACAGTGAAGCCAAAGATTAGTGGGCCATTCCTTTATTCAAGACTCGCACTGGCTGATGAGCAAACACACACAGGGATCACAAAGCCCCTGACACCTTCTCCAGTTCCACATCCAGGGGAATATTCTCCAGTTTTTCCTAGAATCAAAGGCCCCACCATTCCCAATGCCCCTCACCTCTGGTTTCTCATCTGCCAACATGGCTTCTTATTCTGCAAAAACTGGTTTCTCTCCTTTCTCTGCCATGTTGACTTCTCTCTCCTTCAGCACTCTGCCTTCTCTCTGCTCTCACTCTGAAAAAATGGCTTCCTTCTTCTGCTCCTTCTCCTTCTCTCCTTTTAGAACTGTTCTGGCGCCAAAACCTCTCCTCCAGCACATATTAGCATAACAACAGCCCTTCCCAAGCAGGAAGGTAATTAGCAATTTAACAGATCACATACCTAGCTCTGCCCAGTGCCATTTTTTTTTCAAGATTTTTTTAAAGACTTTATTTATTCATTTTAGAGAGGAGAGAAGGAGGGGGGGAGAGGGAGAGAGAGAGAGAGAGAGAGAGAGAAGAGGAGAGGAGCAGGAAGCATCAACTCCCATATGTGCTTTGACCAGGTAATCCCAGGGTTTTGAACCAGCGACCTCAGCATTCCAGGTCGACGCTTTATCCACTGCGCCACCACAGGTCAGGCCCCAGTGCCATTTTTAACAATAAAAATGAGCAAACTCAAATAACACATATTTTACAAACTCATTTGCCCAACACTGGGCTACAAAGTATCAGCAAAGCTGTTTTCCTTTTTGAAGATCTCAGGAAAGAAACAATTTCCTTGCTATATCCAATTCTACAGGCAGGTTACACTCCTTGGCTTATGGTCCCATTCTTCTATCTTTAGAACCAGCAGGGTAGCATCTTTGAATTTCTCTCCTGTCTGACATTTCTGTTTTCCCCTTCTGAGGAAGCTTATGATTGCATTGGGTTACCTGGATAATCCAGGATAGCCTTCCCTTCTCAAGGCCTTTAAGTTAATCATACCTGTAAAGGCAAAGATCTTTTTGCTAGGTAAGGTGATGATTCTCAGCTTGCAAGGGTTACAACGTAGACATCTTCAGGGGGCCATTGTTTGTCAACCACCAGAATATTTTGTCTACTAAAAAATATTTTGACTGGTTATGATTTATCAAGATAAAATAGACTCCAATTGGAGAACTATATGTACTGCCATATTTCTAATTTTAATATAAAATCATATTTTTTACAAGATTTGATTTAGTGCTTCTTGAAAGGGTTAGTATTAAATGATATGTTTTGATTTTGTTACCACATTGGTTATATAAAATTACTAATATTTTAACATTGAATGCATTCATGTAAATGTGCCATCAAATAGCTAATAAGGGATAAAGAAACCATTACCCTTTCCTCAGAAAGATATTGAAACTGGTGAACTATAAAATTTTGAGTTCTTCTGAGTGTCATTGGAAGTTCTGGGAGATGTCTCTTTTGAATTCAGAAATCATGAATATCTTGATATACTTGAGTAAGCAAGAAATGAGCCCTGCTTTTGCAGTTGACTCATAGATGTGATCCTAAGCAGGAGGGCAAGGATAAAAAGAGGGTTAGAATGAATAATAAGTGCATTTGAAAATGAAATTTAACATGTAAAGAGTGCCACAATTTTTCCAGTACGCTAAAGGATAACAGTTTTCTTCTGCAATGCTTCTTAAAGAATAAAATATTTTACTGATTATTTTATCCTTATTAATTATTCTATTTTAAAGTAAAAAAAACAGTCTTTAAAAATATTTCTTGTTGTAACACTGTGCCCAAATGGCTCTTCATTTTACAGATTCTATGTAGAAATCATATTTTTCCCTGAAACTTGCCTCCAGTAATATTTGTAGTTAATACATTAGAAAACTTTTGCAGGAATTTACTTTGTTACCTTGACATTAGGGTTAAATCATTTCAATCACAAATAACTTAGAATGGAATCAGAAGTATATTTTATGGGATGCAAAATTTCCTTGTAACTTCAGCTTCTTCTTTTAGACGTAAATTTTGCTTTTATTTATTTTTTTCCCTTTAAGAATCTGAAGAATTCCAGCCTCCCTACTGTTGCTTCTTACATGATTCATGTTGAATATGTATTTCCCAGCATCTAGAGATGCTGACTCAGTGTAGCTGGTGACAGGTGTCTCAATGACAAAAGCAGGAGGCCTTTAAAATCTTCAGTCTGGGAGTGTAGGGACTGGTATGACATAAGCCCATGCTGACAATCTAAAACGAAGGCTCTTGGCATAATTGCTTTTCATTCAGAAGTTAAGAAATGCAGCTGGGTCCTCTTCACCTCCAATTCTTGCCATCTCTATGCACGGAGTGGTGAATTGCCTCCTTTATTTCTGAATTTACATTCCCTCCTTCTTTGAAGTAACTTAAAGATCAATGAACTTAAAGCTATTCTGGTTCTGACTAAATGTAGCCTGGCCAAAATAATCCGGTTAGCTGCAAAAGAAATCTAATATAAATAAAAAGACTCTGTGTTCTTATTTATAAAAGAGTGAATATCTCCTTTCCTCCCAATGACAGGTACACAGAAGCACCGAACACAACCTCAGGCAAAATAGAAAAAGAAAGGAGAAAAACCGCCTTTCTCCTGAACGACTCACAGTATTTATTCAGATGACAGGAAGAATAAATTAGCTGAAGATTTATAGGAACCTATTAACTCTTGTGCATGAGTTGTAGGTTAATTGAACTATAAGAATATGTTCATCCATGAATTACTCTTAGCTGTGCGTGGCAAATTGTGTGGGTAAACACACACGTTAATCATTTTTAGAAATAAACATGGCTTAAGAAAAAAAATAGTCTGCAGTGAACCCCAAATCAAGGCATAATCAATATGATTTTCTATTTCTTCACACGAATTTATTACTTATCTACTTTCTGCCTGAATTTAGCTGTCCATATATACAACATTTCATAATTTGGCAAGGAAGCTTTTGTCACAATGACTTCCCACACAGCACTTTGAATTGTTGAATAAAGGCTATCCATAAATGGACATCGTTATCTCCTTAGGGCTTCTGGATAATTTGAATCTGTTATGTAATCCACAGTTGGGTAGAATAAAAGGAGCCACTGATGGTCATAGGAACAGCCTTGACGACTGTCAGCTTTTCGTACATCCACTGCAGTCCCTCTGAATTTGATAGCTGTCAAGAACAAATCTTAGGTAAATGGATATCAATTCTGATAATGAAGCAGCTTGAAATGGCCCGAGACCTTCTTACTGAATTTAAAGGAAGGCAGCGTCAGAGCCAAATAGCTATTGCCCAGCCAACATTTTTCTTTTTGATTACACTGTGGTAAGGTGGAGAGGCAGACAGGTTAGCAATGTGTTGAAACTACTGCTGGGGTTAGCATAGAAATGTCTAACAAAGCAAAACATATCCTTATGTGGGTTTAAAGAGTAAAACATGGGATAATTAGAGGCAGATAACGCTTTTAAGTCACCATTATCAGCTACCTGAGTGGGTTCAAATTACTAGCTACTACTGGCTGAAAAACTCTTATCTTTTGCACAGCACATTATGTCTTGTGTTATATTATGCAAAAACTCCATTGTAATACTAGAATAATATTTTCAGGTGGTTATTTTTCTTTCCCTCCCTCCCGCTTCCCTTCCCTTCCTTTCCCTTCCCTTCCTTCCTTCTTCCCTTCCTTCCTTCTTTCCTCCCTCCCTCCCTCTCTCTCTTCTTTCCTTCCTTGCTTTTTTTTTTTTTTTTTTTTTTTTTTTTTTTTTTTTACTGGTACATATGATATCTTAAGAATTGTGATCTTGAAAATCCTGCAAATGGGACTGTTTATTTAAGTAACATATACAGATTTTTATGTAATAGATCCGGAACAATAACATTGCAGTGACCTCTTCAATTGTGAACTAAGAAGACCCTTGAAAAGATCCTTGAAGATTTAGTCCAAGTTCTCCTTTTGGCCAAATATTATACTGTTTAAAGCTAGCAAAACTCTGCAGTTGCTTTCATTAAACTGTAATAATATCCGATACCATTCAAAGTGAATTGAGCCAGTTTGCTGAGACAGTCCTGTCAGTCTCTGTATGTTTCAGAGGGCAAGTCTACAGGCTCTCCTTTCCCTGTGTTTTCTACCGCGCTCCTCGGACGGCAGGCTCTACTAGACTACGGCCTTTGAGGAAAGCTTTGCACCTTGTGTTTTTTTAGAGTACTGGCTGCAGAGTGATTAGGGAATCCTTTGAGGACACTGCATGCTAATTGCTAAAATGATTAAGACTTTTCTCTCCTGTTTGCCATTCTTAACCCATCATTTTCCACTTTCCTAATTTAAACACGGGTTAACCGAATTTTAGTTAACTACCACCATGCTCATTTAGCTGAAGATCAAATTTTGTTTCTGAGAGATTTGCATCAGTTTTCCCAATCTCTTACAACCAAGATGGCAAAATATCATTCTCGGCCAAATAGATGGAAAGAGAGTGGGAAGGAAGAGGAGGGAGAGAGAGGAAGAGGAAGATTTGCTTGTTCTGGGACTGACTTGGGGTTTAGCGGTCTATCACACCGAGAACCATGCTGCAAACCGAAACATAGGAAGACATTGCTGGCTTCCCTCTCTCCCAAGGATGAACTTCACAGTTTTCACACACTAAGTAGCATTCCTGACAGATGGAGACAGGACAATTACATACATATTTTAAAAATATTTGATCGTCCCGTTTTGCCACCACAATGTCCTTTTTTTTTCAGAACACACTCTCAGAATCTAAAAATCAGTGTGTTTGTACAACCCTAATAATATCATATTCATCTCCAGGGATAAGGAAATGCTACGGCATTCTTGAGAGCCAAGAGAACATTCTGACTGATAAAATGGTCAAACAGGGCTTGATAACAATTTGTTTCTGACCTTTTATGCCTTCCGTTCTTAATGATTTTCTGTCATTTCTGCCCAGTCCAGACTTAAAACTCGGTCTCAGAGGTGCTTAGCTTTTTGTTGCCACTTAACTTTCAACTTCCCTTTTTCAGCACAGAAAGGTAAATCAGTAATTGTCGCTTCGGCTTCTTAAGGTTTTTGTCAGACACCCGAGGGGGATTATGACGTAGATCTGTAGGGTGTTTTATATGACTAAGACTAATTTTGATATAATCATGGAAATGTTTTATGACTTCAGGAACTTAATTATCCTATTAGCCTCACCTCATCTTTTGTTGGGTTTCTGGTTAACTTCTTTGGTCCTTTCTATCCCCTGATCTGTAGAGAAGCGATTAAAGAAAAAAGAAAAAGAAATTCAGAGGTATCTTCAGTGATTGGTCTCCTTGCCTGACAATTACTTCTCTCAAAGCCTTCATTTTCTTTTGTGTTCTTTTCTTTTTCTTTTATATTTTATTTCTAAGGAGATAACACGGGCATTTCTCCAGTCTGGTAACTGTGGTAACGTTGTAATGTTGGAAGCACCACCCTGGAGAAGTTAGTGCATGTTCTTTGTTTCAACATATTATATTTTTGAGTCTGATTTTTATTTTGTTAGTTGGAGCCCAGTGAGACCAACACAATGCATCTAGAGATCCTCTTTGTAAGAGGGGAGAAACGGGGAAATGGAATCTCAAAGAGATGGTTTATAAAGAATTTCTGGCCTGACCTGTGGTGGCGCAGTGGATAAAACATCAACTTGGAACACAGAGATCGCAGGTTCAAAACCCTGGACTTGCCCGGTCAAGGCACATATGGGAGTTGATACTTCCTGCTCACCCCCTTCTCTCTCTTTTCCTCTCTAAAATGAATAAAGTCTTAAAAATATTTTTAAAAAAGAAAAAATAATAATTTCTGTCTTGAGAATATAAAAACTTAATGCTTCTGATACATTTAACCAGATAGATTTGTCTACAGATCTGTGGATATAAATTAGTGTGTGCCTGCACATGCGTGCTTGTGTATTAGTCAACACTCACTCACTTATAAGTGAAAGAGACTGAACTCATACTGGCTTAAACCAGGAAGTCTTTCAAGATGCCAGTTCAGGGTCCCCAGCCGTTTGCTAATTGTCTCCTGCTCCCGCCCCTTCACCCTCCTATTTTTTTCCCCCCTTCTTGTTCCTGTCTGCATCTTTCTGTGTGTGGCCTTTTTCTCTCCTGACAAAAATGATCTGTCTCCATAGGACGTAAAAGGTGGCTACTGGCAGTCCCAGTCAAAAAAGAAAAGAGACTCCTTTCTCCCAGCATTTATAAACCATCTTTTGAGAAGTCCTGCATTGACCCTCAGAGGATTTCATGACCACCTCTTAGCAGTGTTGGTGTTTGTGGACAGGGGCTTGGGAGCCTGGATCAAGTGCCCATCTTTACCGACTGGCGGCCCAAACCCCACTTCCTGGGAGAGAAACTCAGCGAGGAAGACTGGCATGTTGCTATCAGATGAGCGGTACCAGAAAGCATGTTGGAAACATCTTTACTAAAATATAGATTTCTGTATATTGCCACATGTATAGCAAAGCAAACAATCAACATATCTAGAGGGATATTTTTTTTTTCTTTTTAAATCTTTTCACAGTGTGCACACATGATGTTATCTGGCTTTTTGCTTGTAATGTATTTGGTGGTTATATTCTGTGGCAAAGATATGGGAAAATTGAACTAGTTCTTATTATCATCTTTACTCATACACACAAAATGTTTATTGAATACCAACTACAGATAAAACGGGTTCCAGGCACTACTATTTACTTTTTTATCATAGCAGGTTGTAAATGTACTTTGTATGTTCATGGTAGCTTTCTATCTGTTTTCCTAAGAATTTTTAAACAAATGTATTTATTCTGCTTTTAACAAAGCATAAAGGGGTTCAAAAACTTGTTTATTAACACCTGTGTTAAGTTTTACCATGTTCTTAAACCTTCTTTTATAAAAAAAAAGTTATGTGAGATTTTATAAGTATATATATTTAAACTTCATATTATGGATAATAGAAAAGCACCTTAAAATCACTGTCCTGAGCTGTTATTGCCCTTGGGTTTTATTTCTAGACTTCATTGATACATTGTTAACACTTTGATCAAACAACAATTATTGTTCTTTGTGAGATGCTGTGAGTAGATTTGGAGAATTTACAAGAGAGAGGCATACTTTAGGAAGGTCTGTCAAATGTCAAACTAACAACTACAATGTATTATCTGTCTGTCTATCTATTTACTTATCTATCACCTATCTATCTTTCTACTTCTCATCTATGTCTATATCTTTGAGCCCAGAAAGATCTGTATATGTCTATCAACCAAAGTCATATAAGAGATATTTGATTTTTTTTTCTTTTTATAGATTTCCACAGGGAACAGAGCTGATATTACTGGCTCTGTGTCTCATGGTGAGTTACAGTTATAATGGGGACAGCAGGCTTCTATAACTCTGTTTAATAGAAAGCAGGGTACCAGCAGAGACTTTCTAACTCTGCATTTAAAATCCCCCCAATAGCTATTATTACTTCTTAAAACCATTTGCGCATTAACGTCAAATCAAGTGGAATAGTTTCATTTAAGTAATTTAAGGGGCTCACTGATGTTCTCACATTGGGCATAATACATAACATTATTAATTTCGACAGAGAGAGGAGGATCAGGATATTGTGATTTGGGTTTTCTTTCAACTGAAAAGTATTTTGAAAAGGATTAAAGGAGGCGATTTTCCTCCTCCGGGTTTGACTCCCCACGTCTCCCACCTCCGGTCCTTTCAGCGAAGCCCCACCCAGTGTGTTTGGCCCTGTGTACCCGCCCCTGCAGAGCGGCATCCCGTGGCGGAAAGTTTTAGTCGTCTGTGGTACAAGCTGATTGATCAGCGGGGTGTGCTCACTCAAGTGTAAGGACGCTCGGATTCTTTCTCTTGGGTTTTCTCTTCTTTCCTGAGAAACTCCTTATGAAGAATTCTTTCACTCCTATTGTGCTTCCAATCAATCTTTCATCTGCTATGATTTGAAAAATATAAGAATAAGGAAACATCTTCAGACTTATTTCAAGGGGAAGACTACCTACAGTACTTACTATCTTTTGTTTATATTATCTTTATTTTCTTTGAGTAACGCGAGGTTGCCATGGAATTCTATTTTTAAGACTAAAGGTTTGAGTTTTTCTTGGTCTTTTTAGTGCTGCCAAACAACATTCAAATACCACTGTGTTTTTCAAAATTCTGATCATAAAAGTTACTGGAAATTTCCAGTTTCCTTTCTGATGTTTGGATTCATTAAGTTTGGGGTGGGACATGGATCCATATTATTAACAATATCTCCAGATGATTTATGTATGAGAAATATTGAATTATCTTTTATAACTTGATAAATTAATGACAATTACAGCATTTAATATTCCAAAAAAATATTCACACTTATTATTTTATATTCCTCTTTCTGGTATTTGGGGCTTCACATTTCATGAAACTACCATTGTCATCTCCATCAAATCTTTCATTTTAGAGAGAACTGAAGTTGCCGCTACTCAGTTATGGTCTTTGAGGTGAAATTTATGGTTTTTTGGTAACTCCAGATGTCCTAGCTGAGAGGAGAAGAAATCCAGGGCTAAAAGAGCAAGTGATACAATATGGCTGATCTAATGCTAAGGATAATGACCAATCAGGAAGTAATATGTTTTGTTAAATGTTTACCTGTAGAGGGAACAGGGCTGGAGATATCTGAAAGCCAAGAACATCTGTGTTCCGATGTCTCAAATGTGTGGAAGCAGCAAATGTAACACTATATAACAGAAACCTTTGCACAATTCTTGGTAACGTGGAGGAGAGCTCTGGATATGTATAGGAGGCTTTCTGCAACCCAGAAAAATGAAAAAAGTACTGGAGAACTCACAAGTAATATTATCAGCTATGTGAAGGAGAGATATTATTAAAGTGGCTCAAGACAAGGAAGATAGCTTATTTACATAAGAGGAAGGGAAGTTACCCATTGCACACAACTGATAAGACAAGTTGGGAAATATATTGTGTGGTAAGTATAGCAATGCAATTACATTAATGCATGAATAAGAGAGGTAAAGTTTAAGATCCTCTTTTTTTATAGTTGCTTCGTATGTACCCTATAAAACCATAAGTTCTTTCAAGGTCAGTATATAATCTTGGTTTGACTAAGTAATTCTTTATACTTTCCATGGGTTTAGCCAATAGTTCTAAAATGACTAGACAGAGCTACCTATAAGAGAGATAGCAATGCAGAACGCAGACTGGGAAGAGCCAGATGGTAGCTGTTGCTGTTTTGCTTATTACATTATACCAAGAAAATTAATTTTAAAGTTCTTACTAAATGAATATCTGGGTAGTTCAAAGAAGTTGGCGTAATTTTGATATTGTATATACAGTTAGGACGGACAAGCAATGCACTTTCCTTGGCTGTATTCCAGCTAGAATTGACCATGTCACATAATGATGATAAACGAGATGTAGGTAGAATTCTGCTACATCAGTTTTTGTTGTTCTGATAACAAAAGGGTAGACTAGGCTGCCATGCGTGGCCCGCCCTCCTTTCTGACTGCAATGTGGACATGAATCCATGAGCATAGAAATGGACAATCTAATGTCTAAGGTGTGGGAACATCTATGAATTCCCAGATGACCACTGCACCGACACTGGACTGTTATTTCTTCACTTCTCATTCTATGTGGAAAAAAGTAAGTATTTGTTGAAGCTACATTTGGCCAGAGTTTCAGATATTTGCTGTTATGGATGCGGTAGTAATCAATCATTAGTAACTCTAACTCTGTACCCAATTTTAAAGTAAGTTTTCAATATTAGAAACTATTGGCCTTGCTTTACTGCATAATTTCCTCAGAATCACTTCCATCAGTGTAACCTGTTCTCAGTGAAAACACCAGTTATTAGGTGTCCGGTCTCTTCATTTGCTCTATCCATTATTTTTTTTTAAATTAAGATTTACTCAAAAATAATGTTATCTTCCACTTAACATTAATGTATGTGTATATATAAATTATATATTAATATAGATTTATGTTAAATAAATAATTATATCCAACATATACTTTATCTTAACATATACATTTTATGTATTAATATTATATATAACCACTTTAAAATGAGACCTCAATTCAAAATATCATGCCTGTGTATTATATGAAGCGGGAAAACTTTGTCAAAAGGGCAAACATTAATTGTGGAATGCTAGATATAAGCTAGCGATAGAAGAAATATTGGCAGTTAATGTACAGTCAATAGAACAAAATCTGTAGTAAGTCAAATGACTTACAAATTTCTGTTCTTAAGACGAGTTCTAAATAAAAATTCTTGCCTGGTTTAGGTGAATTGGCTACACTAAATTTTTATGTTACATGCCTTCCTTTGTCATCGAGTCTAAATTTTTCTTGTCATAATATTGGGACTCACAATTAAATTTTTATAAAATAATAATATTACTACAATATCCCCTTCTTTCAAATTCTTAGAGAAGTTACTAATTTGCCTAGATATATAACTAGGTTTAGAATATAAGTTAAACTTAGAAGGTTGCCAGTCTGATTTTTGAGTGAAGGAGAGAGGGAGGAAGATTGGGTAGAACTGTCAGATGGCCATGCTCTCTGAGAAGCGTTCCACAAGGCTGTTGGAGAGGATCCAGATAAAGGTGTCAGTCAGAGGAGTCTCTCAGAACGAGACTGCCTTGGTGTTTCTACTACACTTACTCCCTACCTTGGAGAAGCCAATGGAAAACATCTGCCATAGTGAAAATGTGAGGCTGGATTACAGAGCTCAGCAGATATGGCCCTTGTCTAGTTCCACTCCCTTAGTTGGACATTAACAAGATGCATTCTTATGGCCACTAAAGTAAGTTCTAAATCAATGACTTCTTCCATTTAAGAAATTTTTCTTAGAATTTTGAAAAAACAAATAGTGCAAGGTATTTAATCTTTCTTTCAAAGAAAACATTCATGATGTGTTTGTGTTGAAGATACAGCCATGATTTACCCCAAGCTTTATCGAGACAAAACAAATAGTGCAAGGTATTTAATCTTTCTTTCAAAGAAAACATTCATGATGTGTTTGTGTTGAAGATACAGCCATGATTTACCCCAAGCTTTATCGAGACATTATTGACATACAGCATTTGTAAGCTTAAGGTGTACAATAGGTGGGCTATAAAACTGAGATTCATGGACATAGATAAAAGTGAAGTGGTAGATGTGAAGGAGGGGAACGTAAAAAAAAAGGGGTGGGGAAAAGAATGTAAAGAGAGACAAATAAATATAAGGCAACAAAAAATGATTTGACTTCGTGTGATGCATATACAACATTATCAACAATTCAATGACTATACAAATGTTTACCTGAAACCTATGTACTTTTATCGATCAATGTCAGCCTGTTAAATTTGATTTTCTAAATTTAAAAAAAGGTGTACTATGTGAGGATTTGGTACACATATATACGGTGTGTCCATAAAGTCATGGTGCACTTTTTTACCCATCACAGGAAAGCAACAAAAGACGATAGAAATGTGAAATCTGCACCAAATAAAAGGAAAACTCTCCTAGTTTCATACCTATTCAGTGCAGTTTGATGTGGGCTCACGCAGAGATTTTTTAGGGCTCCTTAGGTAGTTATCCCGTATAACCTCTACAGACTCATCACTGACTGATGGCCTACCAGAACGGGGTTTCTCCACCACACTGCCGGTTTCCTTCAACTGCTTATCCCACTGAGAAATATTATTCCTATAGGGTGGTGCTTCATTATAAACGCGCCAATATTCATGCTACACTCTGGTCACAGATTCAAATTTAGTGAGCCACAGAACACACTGAACTTTCCTCTGTACCATCCACATCTTGCCTGGCATGGCCGTGGGCTGCTCCGCTGTATACACGGTGTTACATCATCATCTGCTTATGTGCACATGCTGCCACATCATCCTACAGAAACTGGGAGGTTTTCCTTTTATTTGGTGCAAACTTCACATTTCTATCGTCTTTTGTTGCTTTCCTGTGACCGGTCAAAAGTGCACCATGACTTTATGGACACACTGTATTATAAAATGATTATCAAAACATTTTGAAAAGGATTAGTGTTAATTCTTCTTTAAATGTTTGGTAAAATTCACCAGTGACACCATTTGGTCCTGGATTTTTCTTTGTTAGGAGATTTAAAAAAAAAGATTTAGAAAATTAAACTTAATGGGGTGACATTGATCAATAAGAGTACATAGGTTTCAGGTAAACATATCTATAGCATTTAAACTATGGATTTTGTTGTGTACCCATCATCCAAAATGAAATCATTTTCCATCACTGTATATTTGTCCTTCATTAATCCTCTCCTATAACCCCTTACCCCCTGTAACCACTTCACTATTATCTATGTTGTTGGGATGTTTTTTTATTACAGATTTAATCTTACTTGTTCATGGTCTGGTCAGATTTCCAATTTCTTTATGATTCAGTATTGGTAGGTTACATGTCTCTAGGAATTTATTTCTTGTAGGTTATCTAATTTTTTTGGTGTATAATTGTTCATGGTGTCTCATGATCCTTTGTATGTTTGTGGTATCAATTGCAATGTCTCTTTTATTTCTGATTTTGTCTTCTCTTTTTTTTTTCTTCTTAGTCTGGACAAAGGATTGTCAATTAAAAAACTAACAGTTTCATTGATCTTTTCTATTGTTTTTCTGGTCTCTGTTTTATTTATTTCTTCTCTGATCTTTGTTATTTCACTCTTTTGCTACCCTTTGGCTTTGTTTGTTCATTTATTTATCTAGTTTTTTGAGGTGTAAAATTAGGTTATTTGAGATCTTTATTCTTTTTTTTTAAAAAGGTTTTATTTATTGATTTTAGAAAGAGGAGAAAGAGAGAGAAAAGTGGGAGTGGAGGAAGGAGCAGGAAGCATCAACTTGTTTCTCATATGTGCCTTGACCCAGCAAGCCTTGTATTTCCAACAGTGACCTCAGCATTCCAGGTCAATGCTTTACCCACTGTACTACCACCTATTAGGCTATATTTTCTTAATGTAGGTATTTATCACTACATACATCCCTTTTAGAACAGCTTTTGTTGAATCCCATAAATTTGGGTATATTGTGTTTCCATTTTCATGTGTTTAAAGATTTTTAAAACATGTTCCTTTTGATTTGTTCTGTGACACAATGGTTATTCAGGACTGTGTTGTTTAATTTCTATACATTTGTGAATTTTCCAAGTTTCCCCCTGTTATTGATTTTTAGGTTTATACTATCATGGTCAGAAAAGATGCCTAGTATGATTTACATTTTATTGAATTTTCCAAAGCTGCTTTTGTAATCTAACATGTAATTTGTCCTAAAAATATCTTCCTTGGCCACTTTAAAAGAATGCATATTCTGGTTTGAGTAGAATGTTCTGTATATGTCTTTAGGTTGTTTAGCTGATGTCTATTATTTTCTTATTGGTTTTCTGTCTAGATGATCTATTCATTGTTGAAAATGGGTTATTGATGTCTTCTACTATTATTGTATTGTTTATTTCTCTTTTCAGATCTTTCAGTATTTCCTTAATATTTAGTTCTCCAGTGTTAGGTGTATATATGTATTTATAACCCTATCCTCTTGTTCAACTGACCTTTTTATCGTTATCGTATGACTTTCTTTGTCTCGTTACCATTTCTGACTTAATGCCTATTTTGTCTGATATAAGTGTAGCTACCTCTGTTCTCTTAAGGTTTTTACTTACATGAGTTATCTTTTTCTGTCCTTTTACTGTGAGCCCCCATGTGTCCTAAAGCTGAAGTTAATCTTTTGTAGGCTGCATACAGTGAGTTTCTGTTTAATTTAGACTACCTGTTTTATACCTTTTGATTGAATAATTCATTTACATTTAAGGTAATTGTTGCTAAGTAAGGACATACTACTGCCATCTTATTTATGGTGGTTTTATTATTCCTTTGTTTCTTTCTTCCTCTCTTTGCTATATTTCTTTGTGATTTGATTATCTTTATAAAAGTATAATTTGATTCCATTGCCTTTATCTTTTGCGTATCTACTGTAGGTTTTTTCTAAATGGTTACCTATAGATATAATAGTTTATTTTAAGCTGATATTGAGTCAACTTCAATTTTTTTTCTTTTTTCTTTTTTTTCTGAAGCTGGAAACGGGGAGAGACAGTCAGACAGACTCCCGCATGCACCCGACCGGGATCCACCCGGCACGCCCACCAGGGGCGATGCTCTGCCCACCAGGGGGCGATGCTCTGCCCCTCCGGGGCATCACTCTGCCGCAACCAGAGCCACTCTAGTGCCTGGGGCAGAGGCCAAGGAGCCATCCCCAGCGCCCGGGCCATCCCTGCTCCAGTGGAGCCCAGGTTGCAGGAGGAGAAGAGAGAGACAGAGAGGAAGGAGGGGGGGTGGAGAAGCAAATGAGCGCTTCTCCTATGTGCCCTGGCCGGGAATCGAACCCGGGTCCCCGCACGCCAGGCCGATGCTCTACCGCTGAGCCAACCGGCCAGGGCTAACTTCAATTTTTTACAAAACTCTACCCTTATACTGTCCTCCCATGTGTTATATTTTTAATATCTCAATTTACCTTTTTAAATATTGTGTATCTGTTAAATTATTTTGGCTACACTTACTTATGTCTTTTAAATTTTTATCTTAGAGTTAATTCACTACCACACCACCATCTTGCAATATTCGGCATTCTGAGTTAAACTATACTCTTACTTTTACCAGTACGTTTTATATTTTTATAGAGTTACATGTTACTAATTAATATCCCTTTATTTCCACTTGAAGAATTCCTTTCAGAATTTTTTGTAAGGCAGATCTAGTGGTGTTTAACACCTGTCAGCTTTTGTTCATTTGAGAAAGTTTTTTATCTCTCTCATTTCTGAAAGAAAAACTCTACTGGGTACAGAATCCATGGCTGACAGACTTTCTCTTTCAGTGCTTTAAATATATTGTCTTACTCTATGCTGGTCTACAAGGTTTCTGCTGAGATATCTGCTGCTGATAGCCCATAAGGATTCCCTTTTAAAGTGGGATTTTTTTTTCTTAACTGCTTTTCAAATTCTCAGTCTGTGATTTCAGTTATATTATAATGTGTCTTGGAGAAGACGGATTTTGGTTGAAATTTTGGGGTGATTTATTTGCTTCATGATTTTAGATGTACAAATCTCACTCCAAATTTGAGAAGTATTCAGCCATTGGATATTTAAAGAAGCTTCCTGCCCCCCCCTTTTTTTTCTCTCCAGCTTTGGGACTCTAATAATGTATATATTGTATCTTTCAGTAACATTACATAATTCATAGAGGTTTTGTTTATACTTTTTTAATATTTATTTTTGCTCCTTTGGATGCATGATTTTAAATAACCTGTTATACTAGTTTCCTAATTCTTAATTCTGCTTGGTTGTATCTGCTGTTGGAGCTCTCTATTGAAATCTTCAGTTCAGTTGTTGTTTTCTTCAAATGCAGGATTCTGGATTTCTTTAAAAAATGGATTCTATTATTTTGAACTTCTCATTTTGTTCATGCACTGTTTTCCTAAATTTTACTTGTCTATCTCTGTTTCCAAATAGTTCACTGAATTTCTTTAAAAGGATTATTGTGAGTAATTTGTTAGAGAATTTATTAACTTTTATTTCTATAGAATCACTCACTGAAGTTTTATCAGTTTCCTTTGGTGGTGTTTATTCAGGATCATATGGCCCTATGTTGGTGTCTGCAATTTGTGGAAGTAATTCTTCCAGTCTTTACAGACTGGCTTCAGCAAGTAAAGCCCTTCACCTGTCAGGCCATCCAAGGATTCTGAGTGGGCTGTCTGGTGGTGTCCACTGTTTGGCTTGTAGCAAAAATCTGTGAGTAAGCACATGTGTTGCTTGGCTCAGCCTGGAACCTGAGTCTGTGTGAGAGGCCTGGAGCTTATGTTCATTAGGGTGGGTCTGGCGATTGAACCTCTGGTTATGGGCCTGGGACCTCAATCTGTGTGTATGGACCTGAGTCCTGTGTCCACACGGACTAACCTGGCACTGCAGACTTTTGAAATGGGCCTGATATCTGATTCTGCATATGCTGTACTGAACCCAGGATAGACCGGCAGCCTGGTTTCATGGTCATTGGCTTGGAGGCTGGGGTCATGGGAATCAGGCTGGTACTGGAGTGAGCCTGAAAACAGAGACCATGAGTCAACTTAAAACCTAGGGCCTCTAGGGTCATCCTGGAGGTTAAGTCTGTTGGGAATTTTCTGGTGCTGTAGTGGGCCAGAATTCTGGGTCCATTGGAACCAATCTTAAGGCTAGGGTTATAAGGACTGGCTTGACACTAGGGTGTGCTGAGAACTGGATCAGTGGGTGTGGCATCTAGGTTTGCAATGGCCCGCTTGGCACTGGGATAAGATGTGGACCTGGGGCTGTAGGAACCAGTCTGATGGTAGGATGGGTCAGAAGTCTGTGTTTGCAGCAGTTGACCTGACAGTGAACCTGGCTGGGGGGCTGGGTTGTAGGTTCTTATATGAATCTTTGAATTGTTAGAGTCATCTGGGAGCCAGAAGCCATGGAAGCCACCTCAGGTCATGGGAAACCACAGCCACAGCTGGAATGGGAAGGTCTTCTGAGTTCACAGAAGCCTGCTCAATCTCTGATGCCATAGTAGTTGCCTGGGATTGCTGAAGCCAGAAGAGGAGAACACTGGGGGCCTGGGTTTGTGGGAGCCCACAAGAAACCATATAAGCCCACAGAGTTGTCCTCATGCTAGATACAACCTTGTTTTAGAAAGAGAGAGTGAGTTGTGCTTACCTTTGAAGACCCAGGACACAGAATACATTTGCTCTTTATTATTGTCTATTTAATGAATAAAGTCATTCTATGATGTTCAACTATCTCTGAATTTAAATCTCTGTATAGTTAGAATATAGCCATTGTAAGATCTCTCTGTCATTGTCTCGTTGTCTTGCATGATTGGGTGTGTAGGACAAAACAATCAGCCATGCTAGGGAATAAACACATGCTGACTACTCAGGAAAGAGCAATGCAGATATCTGACTCTTAGTAAAGCAAACTGTGGGCTAAAGACATGCAAGCTCAAAATGCTGAGAGCAAGACTAGAAGACATTTTATCTCTCAGAGTCCAGTACTCACATATATCTATTATGGAGATTACAGCTCATGAAAAGGTTTTAAAAATGATTATTTTTTCCCCTCTAGTCTCTATTGGATGTGAAGCACCAGTTTAAAATGCTGTATCCAGTCTCCGAAATTGATTCAAAGGGTTACTTATGCTTTCAGGACATAATCCTTTGAAACAGTTCTAGCATCAGTTTTTGCTATTGTGAGCTGTCTATTATTTGGTTTTCTGTCAACCAGACAAGATGTCAACTCACGTTTCCTTGCTTCAAATTGCTTCATATTATCTCTCTCCTGGTGAACTTCTTTTCCATGCGTTCATATTTAAGTAGGAATAGAGGCGAATACATAAAATTGAATGCTTGAATTGTTTTTAAAAGGCCAATTCAGAATATTTTAAAAAGTATTTTAGTGTGTCAAATGTGAATTGACACACAGTATTTTGCTCGCAGCAAGCTGAAAAATCTTCAGAATATGAAGTTTCTATATGACTTAGTAACTAACAATTTAAAAAATAAAACTGACTGTTTTTTGTAATGAATGTTTTTGGAAACACATTTGGAATCTATTTTTTACCGAACAAGCTTGAATATGCACGTCATGGGCATTATCTTTCCTTCCCTTGGCAAGCGTGGTTGCAGACATTTCCACTTGTCTAGAGTTCCTTGTTGGTGAAACTTTCCTCACTTTTTAGTAAAAGACTGTTATTTTTGAAAAGTGACCCTAAAAGGGTTTGAAGCTACTGTGTTACAATGCTAGATTTCATCATTAGCGCTTATTATCTTCATATTTGGCAAGGGTGCTTTTATGTTTAGAATAAGTAATTTTACTTAATTCAAATATGGTATTGATATGTATTTAAGAATAGTCAATTCTCAGTTTCTCCGAGTAATGTAGAAAAACCTCGTCATGGACTAACCCAGTGATATATTGAAATACGTAGATTAGGCAATTACAGTGATTTACATATGCATCTTTCAGAGTAGAAACAAAAGTTCTGCAGTTTTCTTCAGCTATAACTGGAAAGTGCTAAAATTTCAAGCATAGTTATCATCATCAGTGTTGCACATACAGAACAATAGAGTTATATTCTAAAGAATGCAAAAGCAGGGACAAATATAACAGAAAAAATACCTCTTAAAAAACAATAGCTATCTGTCTCTTTTTTCGTTTGTTTGTTTTGCTCACAGCTGCTAGTGGAGTCGGGTGAGGAAGTGGGAAGGATGAGTGACACTATTACTACCTGGGACACTGAGACGGTTGTGCAGCACTTGTGATGAGGGAATAAGAAACTAGCAAATGAGATAGCTTCATACGGCAGGACCAAGGGAAGCAGAATGATCTGGAAGTGAATGAAAGCCATGAAAGACAATGAGAATACAGTGAAGACATTCAGAGACACTGAGGAACTGTCATGTGCCAATTCTTACACAGTACCAGATACTTTACCATTATGAACTCACTTCAGACCGACACCAACCCTGGGCACTAGGTAGCGTTCCTCTCTAATTTTTAAAGAGGAAAACTAAGACTCAGATTAAGTAACTCACCAGGCTTACACAGCTAAGTGAAAAATTTCCATTAGTTTTGATGCCTGTGAGATTGCTTAAAAACAGAAATGATAAAAAGGTACTTGTATGTATAGTTAAAAATGAGGGGGAAAAGAAAGTGCTAAAGGTAGAAATTTGGGAGATTAAAGATCATAGTTATGTCTTGTGTGTTGATTCAATCACCTAAAAAAGGCGTGGAGATAGAGAAGAATCCATGACCTGTGGTTCTTCCAGTCGCTTCTAATGATCAAGCCATTCTCTGTAAGAGCAGCATTGGCTTGACTGCATGAGGATTCTTGTTATCAATTATGAATGATTTTATTTTAAAAATACATCTACCTCCATTTTAATTTTTTTTTTAATCTGTTATAGAGTGAGTAACAAAGAAGGTGAATACCATTATAGCCCAATTTGTGTTTGGGAAACGTGAGAGTTGGTGCTAGAATATTTCATCTACTGTGAAGTTTGGTATCAAATAATTGTTTTCATTGTGACATGGTTAGAAATTAATTATAATTGTAAAATTAAGGGATAAGTCAAAAGATGGGGAAAAATTAAAATAACACATAATAAAGTGTTATTATCAAGACTTAAACATGGTTAAAAAAAGACTTACTGGACAAATGATTAGGACACATAAATAACATACTTAGCAACAAAAAATTTCTCACATGTTTCAAGAGTCTTGATATGACGAAGAGAAATCAAGAAGTAAACTGGCTCTTCTCAGCACGTATAACATCCGATTATAGCTGCATTTCCTGGCATCATTTCTCCACTAGATCAAATAAAATGAAAAAAAAGGGAAAGAAACAGAGAAGACAAACTCTCTGTCTTGTAAGACCAGATAAACTAATTATGGCAATATTGTCTTGAACAAGAAGGTATTTAATACTGTATTTGAAAGGTTAAGTTAAGAAGGGTATCAAACAATTATTCTCCATACTACTAGATAAATAGACTTACATTTCCTGAGTGAAGAGTCAGTTTTAAAGAAAAAAAAATGCTTTCTAGAAGCCCTGAAGAAAAGTTTCGGCACACATTTATTGATAGCCAGGCCCTGAAGTGGCCCAATGTGACACGTTAAATAGAATTTTATTTTTCTATCTAATTTCTCTTGCCCTGTTCATCTTTCAGTGTTTCCATTCTTAGGCATTTCTTTTCCCCCAGATACTTTATTCTGTGTCTAGTTTTTGCTCACATTGACTGTCAACTGCTTTGTCCTCAGAAGTTGACTCTCAGGTGTATTAGAAACGTGAATAACTAATGGAAAGAAGGATGGAGCAGAAGACAACAGTCACGTATTTCCAGTCCTGGTTCACGTGAAATTACTGTGCCTGGGTTTTATTAAACCCAAAACAAAAGAGTGGTGTGCTAGTCTCTGTACGGTTAAACTGTATCTCTAGGCTCATTCCAGCTCTAAAATGATTTGACTACCATCTTTTCATTGTGACATTTCCGGTTACTTGCTTTTAGTAATAGAAAGTGTCACCAGTAGACTTTTGGTGGCAAAGGCTGTCATAGAAGTTCCCCTGGAAAAACACCATGGAAGATAGTGTTGAGACTGCCAGAGGAGTTCTGTAGGGATTCTACTGTGCAGGCTGACAATAACATAGTGTCACCTTTTATATTTTTCTTTCTTATTTTTTTTTTGTCCATCCTGCATCTAAAGGGCATCTTATTTATCCTTAATATTCTTCCTATTGTTACTGCCCTTGTTAAGATGCTCTCACGCTTAAAACTACTCCAATGTAATTCTTTTTAGAACTTTTGTCTCCCTTTTATACCTTGTCCTATTTGTTTGCTGAATATATTGACCAATTCTCCTAAACGAGGGTTCTAGGCATGATATATCAATGATTAAAAAGTTTAAATGCCTCTTCACAGTCTACAAAGTTCAAACTTCTTACAAAGACAATTAGAATCCTAAACAACCTTTCCAAACTGACCAATGGTCTGGTTTTCCTGCTCTTTTCATCTACCAACCAACCTCTAAATGTATCAGGCACTCAATGACCACTCTGTCTTTGCTGGTGATGTTCCCTCCAGCTGGATCATTCTTTTTTTGTTGTTGTTAAAATCCTATATATTCCTAAATCTCCAACCCAGCCAACTCTTTTGTAAAGTTATTATATGGCTGAATTAATCTTACATGACACTTTCATTATCTGTGTATTACAAAATCGGACTCATTCTATATTTTACTATTATTTGTGTTTGAGTCTCCCAAAGTGCTCTTCAAGTGCCCTGAGGTAAAGCCTAAGAATATTATTCATCTATGTATTACCCAAAGGGCTTTACCTATGCAGACAGATATTCAATGAATATCTTTTGATTGATTTATCCTAAAGAATGAAGAAGTTGATGTAGGAAGAAATAGTCACTTGATTGACAAGTGTGGTGATGTTAATGGTTCTTGGGAAAGTAAAATGCAGCTTCAATGGGGCACAGGGGATTACAAGAATACAACAGCACATGAAAAATGAGGGAAAGAAGAATGAGCGAACACTCTCAGCTGGTCAGGAAACAGCCAGAGAATGATGAGACAGGGAAAAGAAGACAAGCAAAACCCCAAATGGAAGACACGAGGATGTGATCACCTTTTCTTTACAGAGAGCCTTGTTAGCTGTGTAGGAAAGACACATATTTTAACCGGCTGGGTACTGGTGCTAAGAAGCCTTCAGTTTCTGAATACTGTATTTCCCCATGCATAAGATGCACCTTAATTTTGGGGCCCGAAATTTGAAAAAAAAATGTATTACATAAAGTATTGAACTCATCATAAAATTTATACAACTCCTCATCACTGTCAAAACTCCCATCCAGTAGCTTGTCCTCATCTGAGTCTGATGAAGAAACACTGTCTTTATATATTGCCTCGTCCTCAGTTCCATCTATGGCATTTGAAATGCCACACTTCTACAACCACGGGATAAGATGCACCCAATTTTAGATCCCAAATTTTTTGAAAAAAGGTATGTTTTAAACATGGGGAAATACGGTATATTTAGAGACATTTTCTGCTGAAGGAAAGGAGGAGATGAGATTCACTGAGGCTTCAGGAGAATGATACTCGACTCCATTTGAAGGAAAGAATGTGCTCCACTCAGGTTGTAGAGTGATCATATGTTAGGGTCTCCTTGCTATTGATAATGTGCAGATTGGAGGTTTGGTGTATGTTTTCTGAGCTTCAAACCTCCTCCATGTAATTCTTCTAAGATTCCTTATGTTCAGTGAGTGTTTAGAAATAGAGAATTCTAAAACAATGTACTTATATCTTGTACCAGTTCCATGAGGGTGCTGGTTTCCGAGGAGAAGCTAACCTTGTCATTAATTCAAGAAATATTGAGTACCTACATGTATTAAACGAGCAAAGCCAGACACAGCTCTACTTTGGTGGAGCGTAAAGTCTAGTAGCAAAGGCACACATTAGTCACATATGCAAAAACTAAATGTAAATTACAAACTGTGATAAATGTCAAAAAACATGGTGTCATGAGAATATTCGGATCTCATCTGATAGTGTAATGCTGGCTCATCAATCAGTAACTTCATTGTCTACTTATGTGCTTGGGCAATTGTTGAAGCACTTCTTACTTCAGTTTCCTTTTTGGAAAATAGGGAAAAAACATGACCTACTTTATAGGATGTTGCAAATGGCATCTGGCATATGGTAAACATTCAGTACATTTAGTTATTATAAGCATTATTATTATTATTGTAATTTTAGTGAAACAGAAACCTAGTTCTGGTGGTTCTTCTCTTTTCATAATGAAGTAGATTCATTCTTTAAAGTTCATTTTGACAAGTTTCTGTGTGTGGCTTGGTGTCACACAAAAACCTGAAATTAGTAGCACTAGGTTAGTGAAACAATATGTTCATTATGTCTGGTCATTTTGTCATAGAACAAAACCAAGAGGACGATCTTCTTGGGTATCTGTTCTTATTTTCTCATTCATCCCTTCACCTACCTATATAGTGAACATTTCTTTGAGAAATTAAGGTAGGAGCTGGGGGAATAAAAAAATAAATTAGTATAAATTCTTAATTTCTTTCCCAGCTTAGTAGGGCTGACTCCCAAGTACGTGACCAAGTATGATGTAATCAGAACAGTTATATAATTGAGAATCGGACCAAGTACATCTGAGGTACAACACATCACTTCCACTCAAGTTAGGGAGGTGAGGGGGACAGATGACAGGCTGAGAGGGTGATCTCTTGTCCTTTTTCCTGTTTGACACATGTAGGTTACAGAAAGCAAGCCTTCTCATTATCATTCTCACCCACAGGATATACACCAGAGAGAGCTCTGAAAATTTTTTATGGTATTCTATTAATCATAGTGCAGTTTTATTCAGGAAATAAACATAACAATGATCATACTTTTGACTTCTGAATATATACAGTGATTCTTGGCAAGTTTACCTTATACCATTAATTTCAGTTTATCAACATGCCTCTGTATCCCTGGCTTTATAAAAAAAACACAAACACTAATGATACTCTCATTTCCTTGGTTTGTAGTTTTACAATTATTTCCCTTAAACTACTATCTTACTTCTTATTTTATTCTTATTTTGTCCCCTTATCCTTTGTTGGCAGTTTCACTTCTAACCCTCTTACCCTTCTTTCAGTCTGCAACAAAGAACAGGAATACCCATTTAAAAACACTCTGGAATTACAAATCATAGATTTCGGGGAAAAAGTAGCAAGAAGTAGCATGTTATAACCAGGGACGCCGATGACAATTTTTAATCCACATTATAGGAGGGAAGAGGAAGAAACAAAAGATATGAAAAGAGGAACCTTTGAGCACAGAGCAAGAGTGATTTAATCAGTTTCTGATGCATCTTTTTTTTTTATATCCGTTTTATAAAATTTCTGACTGCAGAAAGTGCATTGACAGTGGTAAGCTAATATTTGCTCAGTGGTAAAGAGCAAGGTTTTACCAATGCAGATTTATTTCACAGGGAAATATTTTTGTATTTAGAGGTTAGGTGAGCAGAGCAATATAACGACTAAGTTTAAAAGTTTCATTACCTGGTGAGAAAGGATAGATAATTATGCAAAAACAATGGAGAGGGACAAGCTTAAGTAGATGGTAGTGTTGAAAAGAATGGTAGAATCCTGAGAGAAAAGTCTAAAGTTATCAGCAACAAATTATAAAGAGTAGTCTGTGGTTTATTAAGCTTGACAGATGGAAATGATGAGTATGTTAATATCTTTTATTGCAAGAGACATAATGAAATGAAAAGTAGACAAAACAATCATGGCATGTGTCTTGCTCTGCCATGGAAGCGACTAAAGTTACAGTAAATGTCCATGGCAGCAGTAAAACACCTGTCCAGGCAAAGTTTACAGAACAGGAAGCACAATAGTGTCTATTAACTGAAAAAACAAAACAAAAACTTTGAATGAAATGGCAGTGATAAAGGGAAAATATAGGGGTCACCTACAGTTACAAAACCAATCAAATCAAAGGGAAGAGAATGGAGATAAATATATAGGGAAAGAGAAAGACAGAAATGTACCCGAGGAAAGCGAGAAAGTCTTTAGGGTTTAAGTGAGTAAATGCCAAGAGGATAGAAGCGTATAACACAAAGAGAAAGAAGCAAAATAAGAATTCGTAGAAAAAAAATACATGTATCACAACTTTCCTGATTTCCAGTCCAGATCATCGCTGTTCCTTCCTGAGACACCAGTCATGTGCCGTTAGAAGGTGGCACAAAGATGACGTTGAATAAAGGTTTACTGAATGAGTCTTGACATGCAATTCTTCTAGCATTTGAGGGAAATGTGAATATGGAAAGTGTAGGAAGGCTTTATGAAATGAAATACTCATGGAAGTTTCTTGGAGATAGAAAGAAAAAGGATGCGGAAAAGGTAACCGCTGAAGAACTAACTGTTGTAACCACTAGGAAATAAATCGATTTGGGGCAAAAGGGCATATCTAATGACTGCTTTCATCAGTTCTTCTTGAGTTTTTATAGAAATAGATCATATTTTTTCCCTGATGATTAATAAAGATGTTTCAAAGCATAAAAATGGACTAAGCTTGATTACTCACTATTTAGATAATATTTTGCTAAGGCTGTAAGACCAATTAATTTCATCTCGTACCCTTACTTTCTTTTGTAAAAGAAACAGGAGATGTTTAAGCATGAGACAAAATCAGATGAGCTATGAATTTTCTGCATTATGTTTTTAAGACAGTGGGTGGAAAATTTGAAAAATGTTGTTTCCCCACCATTTCCAGTTGTAACTTCTTCCCAGGTGTAACTGTATTTTCTGTTAAAAAAAAAACCCCTGTACAATACTTCTTGATTTACAGATTATCACTTCTATACTAGATATTCTGGTTCTGTAGCAAGGGGTTGGGCCTGAATAACTGCATTTTAAATACGTATCTTTTAGGATTGGGTTGGCAAACTCTATAGAAGACCAGATAGCGCATAGGTTAGGATTTGTGTGTCAGAAGGTCTCTATTGTAATTCTCCAACTAGGTGGTGTAAAAACAGCCACAGACAACATGTAAAATGGGCATGACTGTGTTCCAATAAAACTTAAAAAAAATAGCTGAATTTGGCCCATGGACAGTAATTTCCTCACTCTTGCTATTGAAGTTTCTCTTCAAATGGCCTTAGGCTTAGATGATATTTTGAATAATGGACATGTTTATACTCAGTGTTTTAGTTAAATGCAGCCTTCACAAGTGTTTTAAGAGATTCAGGGCAAGAAGATAAAAAGGTGTTTTCTCTTCTTTCATAGGGATAGCTTTCCATCAGGAACTGGAAAACTTAATTAGGTGTGTAAACCTGTAATTGAGGGGTTTAGTATACTAACCATCAGCACTGGGCTATTACCACTGCAGCCTGCGGTTCTGATGAAATGTCAATGGTGGAGTATTGCATGACGACATGGCCCCCCTCCAACGCTGATGACAGAATGCCAATGATAAGAGTCTGTATGGAGAAATATTCCCACATGAAAGGTTGCCTAACAATATGTCCTTGTAATGAAATGGTCAACAAAAAGTTACAACAACAAAAGAACACCCTTGCATCCACATATGCTAATGCACACCAAGAAATGACATGGCAACTTGCTCGGTCTAATTAGTTTCAATCTAATTTGCATTGCTAGGAAGACTTTTTAGTTTTAAAATCAGAGACTGCTTGCACATTTGAATACCAAAACAAAAATTTTTTTCTATCTCTTTCTGGGACACTGCAGGTGGCCCCTTTCATCTCTGTAATTCACACTTACAGAATGTTGCCAAGCAGGTGATCCTGGCTTCTCTGAGTCAAGAGAGCTAGTTCAATCGCCTGCTCTGCGTTGCCTACCTCTCCCACCTCCTTCCCAGTTGGAACAGTAAGTTCTCTGTGAAAGCTTCTGCAAATGATGACAAGGAGGGGAGTTCTCAGCAAAAGCAACTGAGCTTTAATGTGAGGAAAATTGTTCGAAATGTAAAACACATTTTGAAAATCTAAATGTGTGCCCTTGAAATCACATCAATAGAACATTTAATGATCTTCAGAACCAGCCTTTTCTCTTCCAGTCAGTAGGAAGATTGTTTCAAATCTGTTTGTGCCCGGAGCACTTTGATTGTGACGGTCTTCTCATTCATGGACTCAACATGGCGTCCCACTGGAAGTGCCATCCGGGTTCACAGCGATGCAGCATGATATGAAAGTATAAACAGGAGTCAGAACTGCATTTCTCCTCTGAAATAACAAGCACAACTAGATTTTCAGACCTCCTATTATGCCATAAAAAATACAAGGGGAAAGGAAGTAAGACTCGCTTTTGTGTCTGCTGCCTGGTTTGTGGGAATGAAACTTAGTATGGCGCCTTTCAAATGACTTCTACCGACAGTATCTTGATCCCTGCTCTGGCGAGTTGTTAAAATTTGTTATCAGATAAATGCAGAGATATGAACATTAATCAGAACTTGTGCTTTTTCTGGGTTGATTAATCCCAGATGATTAAATAACGAATTGTTTCACTACTTGGCTTACATTTCCTCTTTCCATTTGAGTCCTTGATAAAAAATAAGGGCTCAGCCACACCTACTATTTGGGCTTCCCAACAAATACATCAAGACTGAAGATTCTTGTAACCCTGTTTCTCATAGTAATGAGCTGACAGAATAAAATAGCACAGGTTTTCTATATAGCTAGATCTACCCCACCCTCATTATAGAACTATTTTCAAAAGCCAAGGATATTGAAAGTTATAACAGTAATGTCAGCCCTCATGATTAAATCATGAAGCACATGAGTTTTTCGTTTAAATTTGATGTTCTCATGATCTCAATATTTTTTCATGCAAATCTTGTTATTTCTGCATCCTTTCACACTCCAGCTTAAATTGCTTGTCAATCGCGGTGCTTTTCTTCAGCGCAGCACTTCTGAGCTTCTCCAATACGATTTTATACATCTATTTATATCTCCTCCTTTAGTATATTTTCTCCTAAAGAAGACATTGGTACAGCATTGCAAATCACGTTTAATGAAGTCTTTTTGCATGGGGGGGGGCAGTGATTTTGAGGGCCAAAGGAGATGAGGCCAGAAGACTGGCATGGCCAAGAAATGGGGGTGAGGAGAAACTATAAGGTTAAGAGAGGAAGAAGCCCTTTTCTATTTGAACATTTTTAAACACTATAACTAGGGAGCTGATTGGAGCAAGGAGCAAAACCTCAGACGAACACACAAAAACACTGAAAATGGTTAGATGTTACACAGAGCATTTGAAAAAGCCTTCCCATGACGACTTTTGAAATCTCAAGTCTTTCAAGGGATTGCAATGTTTCAGAACTATAAGCTCTCTGTTTTCTTTTTTTTTTTTTTTTTTTTTTTTCTTCTCATTTTTCTGAAGCTGGAAACAGGGAGAGACAGTCAGACAGACTCCCGCATGCGCCCGACCGGGATCCACCCGGCACGCCCACCAGGGGCGAAGCTCTGCCCACCAGGGGGGGATGCTCTGCCCATCCTGGGCGTCGCCATGTTGCGACCAGAGCCACTCCAGCGCCTGGGGCAGAGGCCACAGAGCCATCCCCAGCGCCCGGGCCATCTTTGCTCCAATGGAGCCTTGGCTGCGGGAGGGGACGAGAGAGACAGAGAGGAAAGCGCGGCGGAGGGGTGGAGAAGCAAATGGGCGCTTCTCCTGTGTGCCCTGGCCGGGAATCGAACCCGGGTCCTCCGCACGCTAGGCCGACGCTCTACCGCTGAGCCAACCGGCCAGGGCCTGCTCTCTGTTTTCAATGTTTTAGCTAGATCTTTTCTTTCTTTTTTTTTTAATGAAGGATACCATTTCTGATTCCTGTGGCATTTCCCTGTGTCATCATCGACTTTGACCTTGGAAACCTAACGGAAAAGGACCAAGGACAAATCGGCTTCCCTCAGGTCAGTGGTCCTTCTGTTTCTGAATTTTCTGAGATTTGCACTCCAGACATCTACAAGTGCACAGGCAAGTCTCAGTCCTTTGTCACCACCCCCAACCACCCTCCATGTCATTTCCTCATACAGGGGAACCTATTGGCATATAGCTTGCGAAAAATCAGCTACTGTGTTTGCACAGGGCTTGGAAGGGCACTGGAGTAAGCAGACAGGCAATAGTGTGTGCTCATATAGTTAAGGAAGCATCTAGTTGATCACACATTTATTCGCTACTCCACTTTTCTCCTCAGAATATTGCCTATGAAAAAAAGTGAGTAATCGCAAACTGTTTTAGGAGTTCCTTATGTTTGCTAATGAAACTTTATTTTTCAAGTGTGTTCTCAAATATGTGACCTACTTATTGCTTTCTCCATGTATTTTTATATTCCAGAGGATCCTCTAGTGACAGAACATTTTCAATCATTACTTCTCTTTGGTGGAATCAATTACCTCCAGATAGATTCCTTTTCCAAGTTTAAAATTGCATTTAAAAACTCATCTCTTTTCTGAATTCTAATTGGGTGTACTCTGAACTCTATATTCTTTTAGTGAATATTTGTTTATAAATCTTTCTATGACTTAAAGGGCTTACTAACATATTTAAAGGCTGAGTGTAATAATCAGCAAATAATATGTAATTCCTTTGGGAACTTGCCTTTATTAAACAAAGTTTATTAACTCTCAAAAGAAATCTCTAAACATAATCCTGACAGAGTAAAAATTGAAAAGTAATAGTGTATTTTAAAGCATATTTTATTCTGCCTACATGATTTGGTTAAAGTCACATTTGAGTATATTGAAAATAGAAATGCTTGTGACTGCCTTCCTTTTACACACAAAATCAGACATACAGTGGCTCATTTATATCCTTATGTACAAAGCATCCATAAGCTTTTCAATGGTCTTTGTTTAGCAAACTTATTAATCGACAATATAACCAAAGGATGAAAAATAAGTAAAACACACCTTTACATAATTATGCACAAATGAGTATACATTGTATTGATGTTCCCATGTATGAAGCACTTTATTTATACTATGATATTTACGTTTTACAATCATCTTGTGAGTTAGGGATTTTTAGTCCTCTTTTTCACATATGGAAAAGACTAAAGCTACCTGTTTGAACTTACACAGTTAATTAGCAGCAGAACTGGGATGTCACCCTACTTATAACTCCTGCCAAAGCTATTTATATTTTCTCAAATATGGCAACCTATCTCTCAGAGTCAATGGCAAAGTGTTCTTGATTTAAAACATGTACAATTTTTCCCGTAGCAGAAAATTTTGAGTCTTCACCGAGAGCCACTTCTTTCATGAAAAAACACACCTTACCGCTAAACTGATTCTTTTAGTCCCTACGATAAGATACAGTAGGAAAGTGGAGGAAGGGAAGACGATGCTAAGTACCGATCTGGCAACTCTCCTTATCAGATCACATGAAGATACACAGCGACATGCTATGGAAGGAATGCAGTTTAGAGGATGTAGGACTGTTCCCATAGTGGCAAAAATCCATCTACTGAAGCCAAACAGTAGAACATTTCATTCCTGCTCCTTCTGATTTCAGGGGAGCGTGAGACTAATCTTTTAAGTCAAGGTCACAACATTTCAGCTGTTAGTCTGGCTTTATTTGGCCGACTAGTGTCTTTAAAAATCTGACTCTGAATGCCTTCAGATTTTCAAACGTTTGCTTTAATCACAGGTACTACTACACACTGCTGTCTTACCTCAGACCTACTTGAATCAGGTATATTGGCTTCTTCACCCATGAAGATATTTGAGTTTCCACTTTTATCCTGAAATATCATGTAATAATTGGCTTGTTTTTGCCACTTTACTGTGTTTCACCCATGGTTCTTCTAAAAAACCATAACAAGGTCAGCGTTGGGGCGAGATCATTTTACCTTGGGCACAAAATTTAAGATAGCACCAAAAAGAAATACATAAATAAAATATGTTAATTTTAAAAATTAAAATTAATGTAAAATTTTATGATAAAATACATGTATCACCTAGCCCTTATTCTGGTATTTACTGTGCCCTCTAGAGATTGTTATAGTTTATACACCAATAGCTTGGAATCTAAGACTCTCATTCATACGTGGTTTATTTCTGCTTCTTCTGCCTTATTTCCTATTCTGAAAAAAAATAAAAATGTGAAGAGTAGCAACCAATGCTGATTAGGAGAAAATAACTCTAACAGCAAAGCCCATGTGCTGTTGTTCAGAATAGGAGTTCATATTCGGTATTCTTTGAAGAAATCCTCTGTATATTTAATAATTTTAAATCAACAATAACTAACAATTATTGAGCTTTTTATGTGGAGGTTCTCTGGTAGACATTATATTTGAATTTTTCACTAAGACCTAGCTACTGTTTTATGTAATAAAGATAGCTATTATCCCCAATTTACATATGAGCTTAAGTCATTTGCTTCAATTATTATATGGTAGAATAAGGGATTAAATGAGGACATCTTAATCACAAATACAAATTTATTAAGGAGGTAGCTAAAACTGACACTGCTTCATAAGTAGAAAGCTGAATGAGCTTACCGTTAGAAGAAAGAAAGAGTTATACTTTATGGGATAATATTTGGAAAATTTTAGCCAATTTCTTTTCTTTGAAGCATCATTATTATTATTTTTAATAATTGCATTATGACTTCCTACTGGAACCAGAGGAATCTGGTGTTTAAAAGGGAGGACATCTATAATCTGGGTCAAAATAAAGTCATTTTTCTGTTTTAAATTTAAAGAGTGATTTTTAAAAGTCTCTGTAAGAGACCATACACTTGAAAGCCCTGCAGTTTTTAATTATTATGTTTGATAAAAATGTATTAATTTGTCTCTCCAAAAGTTTGGCTTAAAATCTGAAGAGCCACGGAGAGCACGATTCAAATCTGATAATAACATAAACCTGAGCGAAAAGAACTCCAGGGTGAGGTACGAACTGCCAAGGAGGTAGACATTGGACCACCAGCAGAGAGAGGGCTCTTTGGAGAAGTTGCGAACAGGGTGGGTCCTAGCCTTCGGTGTGTAGGAAAATAGCAAGCGTGGCAGAGAAGTCCGTGTTCAACAAAGTAAATATAGCGGAAAAGCAGCCCGACTCTGAGTTTCAGAGTAATCTTCCACGCTTTGGCAGGACTATTAAAGTGGATGCCATTGGAATGATAATTTCTTTTTCATAAAGCCGTATTTATCCTCTATGTTAAAAAAAACCGCTGGGGTGGATATTTTTCTGAGTCTTTAATATACTTCTCATTCTGAAATCAGCCCATAGTTACATTGTATCCAGAACTCAGTAGAGGGAAATACATTAGGTGAGGTAAAGACACGGTCTGGTAGAAAAAAAAAGCCACTTTTTTGGGTTATATTTCCAAACCTAAACAATTATGAATGTTACACCACCAGACCCTAGGCTACTTTGCTATAAACTTCTTTTCGTTATAAACTTCCTTCAGCTATGTGCTTAAGGTGAGGAGGAGTTTCATTTGTGTAAAGATATATGCTTGAGGAGTTCATTATATATGTTAGAGAAATATAAAGCATTCTGATAAATCATGGGGAGAAATGCAAACATTTTAAGGAGCCCCAAAATAGAAGCAGAGAAAATGCTATGCTTTGGCAAAAAAAACTAACTTTCAGACATTAGGACTGAATTTTGGTTTATTGGGATACTTTCCCCCAAATATGTAAAAGGAAAGATAAGCCTACGGTGACATTAGGAAAACTGCAAATATTAAAACTGAATAAAAATTTTACCTTTTCTAAAATCAAGATAAACTGCCTAGTGAACTTGAGCTACCTTACAGTAAGACATCTTCTAACCAACATATTTCTTCTAATAATTATTTGATCATTGGATAAGTTAAAATGTATTCTTTTCTTACTTTGAATTAACCAACATATTATTTTGACTTGGGATAGCAAAAAAAAGGCATCTACCTCTACTCTAGATTTGAGAGTATCACCTGTTATTTGATAGAATAATTATTGCTAATTCGGTTTTCAGATTAATAGCAAATGGCAGGAAGAATGCGAGTAGGGATTGCCGGGAAAGAGGCCACATGAAATGGAAATTAGAAATGTAGAACGAGTGCAAGAGACTGTCTAAAAAAAAGCACAGGCACTACTGTTTGGGAAAGGTTGAAATCTCATTATTTTGCAAGAGGTACATTAACAACTGCAAAAGCTTCAGGAATTCCAGGTAATCAAGAGTCTTAGAAGCTCACTGAGCCAGCATGCTTCATCCCATGAGCGCTGTCTCTCTAAAGCAGATTTTTCATTTTCACATTAATAGCATGGTTGAGAAGCTCTTGATAGAGTAGCTTCTGGGGGAATGGAATTTGTCTGAAGAAGAAATAAGCTTGGAAAAGCCAGAGTAGCCATAACTAAAGGTGAAATTTACTTCCCTGCCAAGGCCTTTTTTTAGGAGGTGGGTCGGTGTGGGGAGGGGGGCGGCTCTGTGTTTGAAATCATGATGTGTTTCTGACAATTTAGGATTCCTGAGATTGTCAGGGAAACCTCAAGAAAGGGATTTTAAAAATGATCTCGTCAGCGGGTTTTAAATCTTTAATTACATAAAACATTTCAAGAGACAGAAAGAAGAGGCCGGGCGTCCCCCTGGATTTCTCTGAGCAGTTCTAGTCAGGATAAATCTGTAGCCCCTTCCCGCTCCGTCTTCTATTACTCTGCTCGTTATTGACTGTAGCCGGAGGTGAAGTGATTTCCGTTCCCTCTCAGCGTTCCCAGCTCCTAACTGCTCTGTGATCACCACTCTCCTCCTCCGCACGTTTTCTTCCTGATGTCCTCGTTTCTCCAGCGCACCGTTTCAAGTGTAGATTTCCCTGGTGGAGAAACGGAGCACCGTCTGAAAACAAAACAACAGAACCCTATCTGGATGTAAATGACCCAGGCAATGCACTGAGATTCTTTAAAAAGAAAAACTGAAACCTGAAAAGAAAAGAAAAGAAAAGAAAAGAAAAGAAAAGAAAAGAAAAGAAAAGAAAAGAAAAGAAAAGGTGTGTGTGTGTGTGTGTGTGTGTGTGTGTGTGTGTGTGTCGGAGGTGGGACAGGGGACAAGTAAATGAGAAATAAAGCAAAGAACACTTAAACTCAAGGTGCAACTAGTTTTTCTTCAGACTTGTAACTTTTTACAGCCCAGAACAATTTACTCTGGAAATATGCAAGGGATATTTACATGGAGGCGTGTGTATTTAGAGGAGTGTTTAGTTTTACAGACCTAAGAACATTTCCCTGCAGCATTGCAAAGTCACTGAATTTGATCACATTCTTTTTCTTACCTGATTAGAAACCTGGTGTGGAGGTAAGGGCACTGAGTCACCCCTAGTTTCATTACACCCAATTCTAAAGCTTTACATATTACATAATACATCATATTAAATTTTAAAAAGTTTGCTTAAATAAATTTAATATACTATATGGTCATTTAAAATTTTTGAAACATTTAAAGTGATACATGTCTAGTTAATAATCAAAAGGGTATAAAACTCTTATTTCTAAAAAGATACCCGTCTTTGCCCTGCCCTTCTACTGCGTCTTCTTGCTCACTATTCGCATCATTGTCAACTCTTGCTAAATTTTTCTTCTAGGTGTTTGTGTTCATACTTCTAAATAATATTATATTCATCATTCTTGATTCATAGATTTTTAGAAATTATCAATTGCCTATCAATTATGGATGATGAGGATTTAGTTCTCATTTAGTCCTTCTGTTTCCCTTTCATTGTTCAGATATCCTCACGTCTCGGTTTAAATTTAAGCTTATATTTAGGTTTCCTATTATGCACTATTCACTGTACTGCCAGGGAACATGCTATATATTCTTTTTTGCATATTTTTTCTAGAGCCAATAATTCCCTTTGTGGACAAGTCCTGCCAGGGGTGAGGACGACGGAGATGCAAAGATCTGACTCTGGGGACCAGGTTCAGTGACGCACATCATTTTGTTCAGGAATTAAGCTAGCTTATATACATAGGTTCAGCCTATAGGATGTTACAGCGTATTCTTCAAAGCCAATGGTTGAAAAGATCAGGGAACTGCTTGGTTGGCACTGAGTCACTTTCTTATAGTGGGCAAGCTTCCTTCCTGGGTGTGCCCAGGAGGGTTCTGGGAGCTGGAATTCTCAGAGCATTGCATCAGCCACAGCTGTTAGGAATGCGCTTTGCACTCTACCTATATCCTCATTACATGTTTTCATTTGCTAGTTTTCTATGTACCAGTTCTTCCCACATCTTCCAACAGCCTTCAGTACAGGTTTCTACTTGCTCCAATAGACCAGACTATTTTTCAGGCACATTTTCTTTTCTCCACCAGATTCTTCTAGAACAGAGTCTGATCTTTCTCCACCAGATTCTTCTAGAACAGAGTCTGATCTTTCTCCACCAGATTCTTCTAGAACAGAGTCTGATCTTTCTCCATTAGTGTAGGCTCATTTTCTAGTTCAGCTATCCAGCTGCGATCCGGGGAATTTGCCTTATTTGGCTTCAGTTGCTGGAGCTCTATTTTTTTTAATGTCTTTTATATTGGTTGTCCATGCATATTAAAAATAAAAAAACCTTTATATACTAACTGAATGACAGTTTTATTTATTTACTTATTTTTGGATGGATTTATTGATAATGTTGATAGCATTATTCCATTGTGTTGTTGTACTTTGGAAATAATGGCTTAGTTCTACAGGAACGCAAAGTTATAACTGTCACTTGAGTTTCTTCTTATTATTATTAACCTGGTCAAGTGCTTCATTAAGACACTTTAATAAAACATCTTAAAAATTAATAATCTATGAATTTAAATATACTACATTTCTGTAATTATCTTTAAACTATATTATCAGGAAATTATATTTCTTGGATTTACCTGAAATGAGAAAAAACATTATAGCATTGAAATTTTCAAAATAAACTGGAGGGCAGTAACGTGAAGCTACAAATATAGGCATACGAATGTGGATGTATGTGTGTGTGTGTGTATAAATGACAAAATGGTGGGAAAGAAACATACTAATGAGTGTTTGTTACGCTTGCACTAAATTCTTTTACAGATACTGTTGTATTTAGTTCTCTGAAAGGCTACACGGTGTAGCCAATGAAATACGGACTTTGAAGTTAACAGTTATGTTTTTTAGCCAATGAAATACGGACTTTGAAGTTAACAGTTATGAGGTTTTTAAAAATTTTATTGCAGTGCAGTTGGCGTAAATATTATATTGGTTTCAGGCACAGCATAGTAATTTGCCATTTATATATCTTCTGTTGTTATCAGGACCGTCATGACTTTGAATCTCAACCCTGAGAATTATGGGTTCAGTCTCTTCCGGAGCTTCCCAGGTGTAACCTAAAGCTGACCTTTATACTTAGAGGACAGGTAGAGACTGGAGAGAAAGGCAGACCACTGCAGACTGGCCAGTGGCAGTCTAATAAACAAAGGAATTTACTTAAGAAGGCCTGCCTTGGGCAGCCTAAAGTATAGATTTCTGCATTCATCTACCAGATTCTTAAAAACTGATACAGAGTTTGTTGGGCAAATAAGTTTGTAAAATCTGTATTTTCTGGTTTTACTCACTTTTATTGTTAAAAATAGTGCTGCCCATGTGAATGGCTGCTGTAAGTGATACAGCTAATTACTTTCCTGCTTGGGAAGGGGCTTGGTTATGCTAACGTGTGCTGGAGGAGGGATTTTCGCCCCGAAAACTTTTAACAAGAGGAGCTTGGAGGCCATTTTGGGCAGAGACCATGTTTTTGCAGGAGAGGAGACCATGTTGTTGTTGCAGGGGAGGCGGGGAGCAAGATGGCGGGGAGCTGAAGGGAACAGAGGTAGGGCCTTTGATTCTTGGAAAACTCGGATGAATCAGTGGCTTTGGGAGCCCTGAATGGAAAGGGAAGTCTTTTCCCACTGTGTGTATTTACTCGCTCGCTGGGTGTGAGCTAGAATTAAAGGTAATGGCCCACCAGTTCTTGGCTCCGCTATTTCATTACAATCTATCCAAGTTTAATGGGAACCTGCATGAACCAGGTGACTGTGATGGCCGCGGCTCCTGGACTTACAGAAGTCTTAACTGGAGTCATTCACATGCCCAGTCCAGATGGTCTCATCATGACGTTACCAACTTTAGGCTATGTCCTAGGGCACACAAACACACACATTTTAAGCACAGTGGAGAAAGTGGGGCACCTCCAATTGCCCCAGTCTTGACCCTAGGTCAAGTTGTGGTTATGTGTTCTTGATGACCTTACCCAACAGAATTGCATGATTTTGATTAAACTACTTAACTCTTCATATTTAAATGCCCCAGTTTTCTTATTTTCCTGGTGAAGTTTCTGTTACCTACCTAGTAAGTGGCTGTTGAAGGTATTACATGAGATAACATGGGCAAAGTGACTAGCACGCATGACTGCTTCCATTAATACTGTTACACGACTGTCATCCTCTTGCTATGACAACAACTGCTACTACGACTACATTTTATTGGCAGAGAAAACCTGAGAGCTTAGGCAAGTTAATACATTTGATCAAGATCATATTCCTGGTTAGTGAAAGAAGAGGGATTGGGAAATGGACATTTCTGACCGACTCTAAAACTTTTTCAGTACACAGCCTGCTCTACATCAGGAGCAAAGAAAGCCAGCCACCCTTATAAACATCTTGATTTGCAAGATAATAAACATTCCACTGGTCCCATTAAGATGTTGCAGAAGGAATGAAATCTTACACTGTGCTTGGGAGGCCAAGTATTTAAAGACTTGGGGTAGAATGGTAGAAATTCTTTGTTGGAACCTTTAACAGAGCATTTTCCTCTTCTTTTCCAGTTACCAAGTGTAGGACCAATTAATTATAAAAAATGCTGAGTGATTTTTTTATTATATCTTGGATAGTTGTGTATGAGGCTATAAAATTCTTGGTCATATACATGTCTATGTTCGAGCAGGCCTTGGTGGGAAAAGGGGGGACCAGCCCACCTTCCTACTGCCAAGTAGGGGTAAAGCCCATTTCTCCTTTTTTGACATTCTATAGGGGAGTGCCTTCTTCCTGCTAAGTGGGGCAAAGTACAGAGTCCTCAGTAAGCCTATGCTGACCCCACCCGGGCTGCGAGGGGGAGGTTCTCCTTGTTACTGTCCCCATGGAAGATACGTGGACACTTCAGGGTGGTGGGAATGACCTGTTACTGCTGAAAAGTGGTGGGAAGTCCAGACTTCCCACTGGGCCTTCTCTGACACCACATTGGTAGGGAGGAGGAGTCACTTTGTTACTTCTGGTTTGGAGTGAGAGTTCTAGATCCCGTATAATCTCCGCAGACACCACAAAGTGAAAAGGCTTTTTACCTCCAGGCAGGCAGTACGTCACAGCTCTGACATGCCCCTGGCAAGGAGGGGTGCTTCTTTGCCATGGCTGAGGATCTAAGTTTAGACTCTTTAGCAGACCCTTTTAGATTAGAGTGGGAGTGGGCCCGCAGTTCTTTCCTTTTTTTATACCCAGCTTTATTGTGATTTAATTGACAAGTAACACTGTGTAAGTTTATGGTGTACAATATGAGGATTCAATATGTATGTATTGTGAAATGATTACCACAGTAAGGTTAGTTAACCTATCATCTCACAGTGTTATTGTGTGTGTGTGTGTGTGTTGACAACATTTAAGATCTACTCTCTCTGCAAATTTCAAGTGTACAATACAGTGTTGCTAAGCCTACCCACCACGTTCTAGGTTAAATCCTTAGAATTCACTCATTTTATAACTGGAAGTCTGTACCCTTTGACTGGTATCTTCCCATTTCCCCCTCACCCCTTACAATTTTTTTTCATGTTGCTTGGTTGCAATAGATCAGTTAATCTCTGTAAGTTTTCGGCCATTCTATGCTGTTTTGCCTAGTACTTTGTCTAGAGAGAACAGGCTTTTGTTGGGACTTCTGTGGTTTGTACCCATTGATAATTCAGTGTTGCTGGTTCTTCAGCATCCAATCTGGGACACACGAATCCCAAACAAGACCCAATGAGTTCACTGCCATATCAATGCTCAGGTCCCAAGACCTCCAGCTGATCGGCCTCTGCTTTTCTCTTTCTTCCCATTATAGTCTTCTTATGTTTGTTCTCTATAAAATGGCTGGAGTTTAAGTATTATGAAATAATTACCACAGTAAGGTTAGTTAACCTATCACCTCACAGTGTTATTGTGTGTGTGTGGGTGTGTGTGTGTTGACAACATTTAAGATCTACTCTCTCTACAAATTTCAAGTGTACAATACAGCGTTGCTAAGCCTACCCACCACGTTCAGACCTTAGTCCTGTTGGTCCTACCCACCTTAGTCAGACCAATAGGAAGAAATGCATCTACCCCATTCACCTGAAACTGGAAGTCCTAAACTAGTGTTTAAGTCTTGTGTTTTTCACTGAATCCAGTAACAAATTTGGGACACTTCACTCATTGGATTGTATAAAAATGCAAACACAGAATTTGCTTTTCAACCTATGGTGTTACTGCTGAACCTCACACACTTTGTATCATTTCTGTGGGATCCTGAGGGTATGCTAAATCAAATCGTTGAGGAGAATGGAAAATAAAATTGTTGAGAGGTTCAGACTATTGACCTGTGGTGTGGTCCCTTGACAAGAAGCATTAGTATCAATTAGAAATGTGGCAGAAATACCAATAGTCTTCTCTACCTAAAAAACTTCTGATTAAAAGAACTTTGAGAGTGGGGCCCAGCGATCATCTGTTTAAACAAACCCTCAGGTGATTTGGATGTGAGCTAAAGTTTGAGAACCACTGAACTATGGGAATACCAGAGGACCCCTCAGGTAATAAGGTGTTGTTGCTGGGAGGGTACTCCAGAGCCCAGACATTAATGCCTTGTGCTGTTCATATGTAGCCTTGTCCTGGAGACTTCTCATGCAGCCTTTTACAACTTGCCTGTGCAATTCCGCAGCGAACGGGCAGCTCAAATCTTCTACTTATTTCCACATGAGTCATTTTAGGAGTCAGAGCCAGCCTCACATTGAAGCCTCAGGGGAAGAGCAATGTTAAAGTGTTCCTTAGATAACATTAGGCTTAGCATTTTCTGATTAAAATTATTTTGAAGAAATTGGCAGCTTTCAAAATGAAGAAGCGACACCGAAAGCTGTCTTTTCTTATGTAATAGAAGAGGACTAAATTGGAAACTAATAGCTCCTAAGCCTCTGTGCGAAGGCGATCCGAGATACGCACGCGGATCATAATGAGAGGGGTTGCCGATGGTGACTTAGGTGGGAGTGCGCCAAAACGAACTTGGTTGCCCGGCCAGTCTATCCCCGGCTCGCGGTAAGGGGGATCGCTGTATTGTAATGCTGTGGCTGCCCCGCTTTAAACGGCGGATTCTGAGTTGGTTATGTTCATTATGTATTATTAACAGCACTTACGGAATTGTATAATCCTAAGAATTTGTAGGCAGAGAAGCCTCTAGGCTTTAAGAAAGATGATCTTCTCATTTCTCGGTGTGAAAAAAAAGTATAAACTTTGCACATACAAATAAAATGCATGTTAATGGACATTCCCTAACTCACTGGAGTACTGTTGTCTTTATTATTATCTCTTAAGATGATCTTAATTTGATTGTCTTTCGACATAACAGTTTATCATGGTCTACCTAAAGGATCCTGCAATGCTTAAAATCTCTTGGCCCTCAGGGGAAGATAAAATCACATCTCACTTACTCCCCTTAAAGGCACAAAATCAAATTACACCAAAAGGTTCCTTGGAGTACAGATCTTGGCCAATTACTTGAATTATTTTCAGCCACTTTGGCACATTTCCCGTCTACACAAAATGAAAATCTTTTAGTCTGCAGCAGTGAAGGATTTCATATTTCTTAGTGCTTCCATGTATATTTAGTATAATGAGAATAAAAGCTTCTCAGCCTCACAGATCTTTCCTCTGGTGCCATAATGCGGGGGAAATAACATCCATTTCTAACACACGAAGTCCACATATTTTCCTAAAGAAGAGAAAGATGCTAACATTACACAAGGAAACTATTTGCTCTCTGCTTTAAATTTCCAAATTTGAGCACGCTGGAGATTTCAGCCTTCAAAACTCCATACATCTGTGCTGAGATTGGGACCCTCTAAGGGGCTCCATTATTGACACTGAAAGCTGGTTTCATGAAACACCTGCTCTGAGTAAGCAGTGTGATCAGAGAGTGTCAGCAGGGCCGACAGATTTTAAATGGAAGACGGTTACTTACCCAAAAGCCATTTGGAAGCTAAAAACAGCAACATCAGCAAACCAATAACAATGACTTAATATCTCCAAGTACATTATTAACACTTCCAGCCCTCTAAGGATCAAATGACTTATTTTTAAAAGCTTTTGTCTAAGGAGCAAGTCATTTCCCCACATTTATCATTTTATGGAGATATGATTTAGTACCGTGGCCTTATTTGTCTTTTATTATTCTTAGTACTCCCTTTATTTTTCTTTCTGGTGTGTGTTATTTCCTCTCTCCAGTGCCGACAGCAGCATTCACTGAAATCACTGCCGGTGGCTCAGTCTTCCTCCCTGTTCTCCACGGCAGAGCCCTTAGGATTGAATCCCTTGCCTGGAGCATTAAGAACTGGGGGGAAAAAAAATCACTGCTCATTGCTTTGCTTGCAGTTCTCATTTGGACTAGTGCTTGCAGAAATTGAACTGAACTTTCTTCACTGTTACTGCATCTGTAAGGTAATTGCCTAAACTTGTTGAGCCAATCAGAATTCCTGTTCTTGAGTTTTGCAAACGTGAAGAATCCGATGAAGCAATTTGTTAGCCATATGTCTTTCCCCACTCAAAGTCATATTGCTCTCTGTAGAATGTTGTATGACCCTTTTGAAACATTGCACTCCAGAATTCTATTTTAAAACTCCAAACATTAGTGTTTAAAAAATCATTCCTATTTATGGAATCATTTTTGTTGTACAATCATATATTAAATGGAAGGGGCTTAAAACTTTAGCACTTTCTCTAATGTTTTAGGTAACTCGAAGAAATAGCTTTTAAAAAGAGAGAGAACAGGCCCTGGCTGGTTGGCTCAGCGGCAGAGTGTCCGCCCGGTGTGTGGAAGTCCTGGGTTCGATTCCCAGTCAGGGCACACAGGAGAAGTGCCAATCTGCTTTTCCACCCTTCTCCCTCTTCTTCCTCTCCTTCCTCTCTATCTCTCTCTTCCCCTCCCGCAGCCAAGGCTCCAAGGCTCCATTGGAGCAAAATTGGCTATGGTGCTGAGGGCAGTTCCATGGCTGCTACAATGGCTCCAGCCCCAACATAGCAACGCCCTAGATGGGCAGAGCATTGCCCCCTAGTGGGCATGCCAGGTGGATCCCAGCTGGGCGCATGCGGGAGTCTGCCTCCTGGCTTCTAACTTTGGAAAAAAATTAAAAAATAAAATAAAATAAAAAGAAAGAGAACACACAAAAATATATATCGTTCTATAAAATAAAAAGAGTGTTAATATGTCATATGCTTCTGGCACATTTTGTCCCCTATAAAATTTATGTTCAATGTAGAGACATTTTAAAATGTTTCATTACTACTTCTTCCCGAGTTTGGAAAATTAAATGTTTAATATGTATATGAAGAAAGAGAAAGTGAGAGAGAAAGAGGGAATGTGAGAACTTCATACCTTCAGGAAGCTTAAGAGCTTTAGTTAGTCTTTTGCTTAAAGACTTAAGGAACAGACAAATTATGTATTTCCTGGACCATATTCCCGTCCTTACTTGTTAAAGCATTTCCCTTCGTAAGGGAAGGTATTGATTGCTTCTGACCTAGTGGAATCCTCTCTGAATGCTTAACTAGCTAAATTATCCCCCTTCATTTTTGATGTCAGGCAGGTCATTGTCTCTTCAAAGAAAGAATTACTGAAAACTAGTCCAATTTTTAAAAAAAATTAAAACATTTTTATGTATTGTAGATAAGTGACTGGAAAGGTAAAATAATCACTTAAGGTAATCATAATTCTGCAGATCTTCTTGCACATATTTACCTTACTGTCTCATTCTTTTTCTTAAAAAGGCATATTATTTATAAATCCTAGATTAATACACTGACTTACTGAGAGAAGCCTATTGTGACACTCCAGGTAAAGGTCTCAGAAATTTTAGTTAGCTTAAGTCAGTGCAAATGATTACAGTCATAGGGCAGAATGGCTTAGGTTGTTATGCAAGGGCTGTAAATTTAAAGAACTCAAGAGTTCACAGCAGTCAAAGTGGGGTAGAGGAGATACAGAGCTCCTTGGTGTGCTGTCATGCTATACCCAGGAAGCAGTTCAACCATTTCAATGCCATAGGGAAATTATAATGATTAATAAGAACCCTAGACTCCCAGGCCCCGGTGAGTGGCTCAGTTGGTGAGGCATCATCTCACATGCCAGGGTTGTGTATTTGATTCCTGGTCAGGGTACAACAAGTAAATGTTTCTCCTTCTTTGTCACTATTTCTATATTTTTCTCCCTCCCCTCTCTCTAGAAGTCAATGGAAAAAAAAACAAAACAACCTCTTAGGCTTTCAGAAAAGATGGCAGTATAAGTAGATGTGGTGCTCACCTCCTCCCTCAACAACATAAAAAATACAACTAAGCTACAGAACAACCGTCATTCAGAACTGCCTGAAATCTAGCTGAATGGAAGTCCTACAACCAAGGATACAAAGAAGAAGACACTAATAGGAGGGGTGGAGACACAGAATGGGCTGGTCCCACACCTACCTGTGGCAGATAAAAGTTGTGAGGGCTATCTCAACTGTGGAATCCCCCTGAGGAACGAGGGGTCCCAGGCTTACACTTAGACCATAGCTTAGGGTTCCAGTGGCAAGAAGAAAAGTTCTCATAAAACTTTGCTGTTAAAACCAACAGGGATTGAGGCTGAGGGTGATGGAGGTTCCGGGAACCCTAGGGAGTTCCTCTTAAAGGGCCTGCACATGGACTTACTTAGACTTACTACCTCTGAGTTTCATCCCTGGATCTGCAGCTCAAAAGGCACTAGGGACATACAAGGAGGAACTGAAGTGTCTGGCATCAGCAGGAGGGCTGGAGGGGAAGTATTCTCGCAGATAGAGCTGCTGGCCGAGGCCTTCGTTCCTTTAATGAGCCCTCCCCCTGACAGTAGGTAGGTACCGTATCTGAGTCTCTGTAAGTCTGTTAAGATTAATACTGTTAACTATGCCCTGGTGATCCCTGAGACTCTGCCCCATCATCATTTTGGACCACCCAAGCTGTTTTCTGTGGCTTTCTCATATGAATCGCCTATCTAAAGTTTTATACACTAACTAAAAGTTAGAATACACTAACTAAAATGAAAAATAATTTACAGGGAATCAACAGAATGAATGAAACAAATCAAAACTATGCTTTGGAATAGAAGGAAACAAAAACTACACAATCAGAACAGCAAAATGAAAAAATAATTTAAAAATTGAAGATATAGCCCTGGCCGGTTGGCTCAGCGGTAGAGCGTCGGCCTAGCGTGCGGAGGACCCGGGTTCGATTCCTGGCCAGGGCACACAGGAGAAGCGCCCATTTGCTTCTCCACCCCTCTGCCGCGCTTTCCTCCCTGTCTCTCTCTTCCCCTCCCGCAGCCAAGGCTCCATTGGAGCAAAGATGGCCCGGGTGCTGGGGATGGCTCTGTGACCTCTGCCTCAGGCGCTAGAGTGGCTCTGGTCGCAACATGGCGACGCCCAGGATGGGCAGAGCATCGCCCCCTGGTGGGCAGAGCGTCGCCCCTGGTGGGCGTGCTGGGTGGATCCCGGTCGGGCGCATGCGGGAGTCTGTCTGACTGTCTCTCCCTGTTTCCAGCTTCAGAAAAATGAAAAAAAAAAAAAGAAAAAAAAATTGAAGATATAAGATGCCTCTGGGACTTCAATCCTACCAATATTTACAGCATGGGGGTGCCTGAAGAAGAAGGGGTGGAATAAGAAATTGAAAACCTATTTTAAAAAATAATGAATAAAAGCTTCCCAGACCTGGGGAACTAAAAGGACACACAAGTCCAGTAAGCTAAGAGAGTCTAAAAACAAGATGAACTTAAAGAGACCCACCCCAAGACATATCATAATTAAAAAGTAAAGGTTAAAGACAAAGAGACAGTCCCAAAAGCTTAAAGAGAAAAGTGGTTTCTTATCTACAGGGGAGCTCCCATAAGACTGTTGGAGAATTTCTTAACAGAAACTTTGCAGACCAGGAGAGACTGGCAAGAAATATTCAAAGTGATGAAAAGCAAGGACCTGCAATCAAAGTTACTCCACCAAACAAAAGTATCATTTAGAATCAGGGACGAAATGCTTCCCAGACAAGAAAAAGCTAAAGGAGTTCATCTCACCAAACCAGTACTACATAATATGTTAAAGGATCCTTTCTGAAGAAAGAAAAGGAGGAGGAGGAGAAGAAAAGAAGAAAAAAAATGATTAAAAAATATGAACAATAAAATGGCAGTAAAACATATTTATCAACAACTGAATCTAAAAAAATAAACAAGCAGAGCAGAAAAAAAATTAACCTTTCCTATAGATGTGAATATTTTCAAATGCTCGTTTTTAATATTTTACTTTATCATGAATAAGGTATATATATGTATATATGTGTACCTGCATGTATATATGTATTATATATGTACATACATATAGGTATATATAGATGTGTGTATATATCATATATGTATATATATATATAACCAAATTGATAGCTTTTTCTTATTGTTGTTAATATTTATGGCATTCTGAAAAAGGTCCTGTAGAACCTAGCTTTTTCACCCATGGTTTTAATTGTTGGGTTGTATTTTAGTTGTATGTATTATTTCCTTTGTTTATTGTAATTTTATGATTTTATTTAAAGCATTGATCTAGCTGGAATTTGCTGTTAATAAAAGGGTTAAAATTAGAAAAAAAATACTAAACGGTTGTGGAATATTGTAGTTCCATGATTGCGTTACATAATGATGGCTGATAGAACAGTATTCCTGAGGCACCTGAAGAGAGTCAGAATTGGGAATTCGACAGGAGCCATGCCCTTGTAGGAAGGTTTAAAGGTCGAGTGAAAACAATGAGAGAGAAATAACAATGGAAATTCATCACCTTCCATTAATCACTGGAATCATTAAGGGCTATTATGGACAAAGTATTATTCTAGGTGTTGGAAGTTAATATCGCTTTTATTTTCAATAAGATAGTAATGTTATGAGCATCAAAGTATAACAAGATGTGTTCCATCTATTGGCCATGTATTGATAAATAAAACACATGTGTAAGTGTACAGACGTTAAATGGCGTTAATGAAATACTTACATGCACATAAGCGTCCAAGTGAAGCAGATACTATTAGTATATAGAACTGAGTTAAAAACTCAGTGAAGGTTTCCAGTAAGAGATAAAAATTATTTCTGACTGTGATGGACAGAACAAGGGCCATTTTGAGAACATGGAACATTTTGAGAAAAATCTTAAAAGTACTCAGAAAAAATTGGAGGAGAAATTCATATAAAAACTGGGTTGCTTTAGGGAAGCCAAAGAATCTGATAGAGGATTTTAAAATCTGGTCAGAAATTCTGACGTCAAAATTCAGGGAACTGAAACTTTTTCAGAGATTTGAGGAGAAAGGAATGCAGGCATGCTTATAGAGGATAAAGCTTCTCATCAGCATGTCCTGAATATGAAGGCACAAAATAGAAAAGTAATTAAGAGTTATACAAAAATTGGTATAGTTTTCTCCTTCAAAATCACTTCATCTATAATTGGAAGATTCTCAGTCCTAGAGAACTAAAGAGAGTTTAACGCTAATTAAATTGTTGCAGTGACAAGATCTTATTTTTTCACATAAACATACTTTTTCCTCCATTGACTACAAAAATATTTTCCCTTTTACTTTATCACAGTAGCTCATTTTGATTTTGCTCAGACCTCAGCGCATCACCTACACCTACCCAGCTAATCTAAGTAATTAAAGAAAAATGATACATGATGCATTTATAGTTAAGTGAAATGAGTATACATCTCACACAACAGCTGGATTCCTATACTTGGCAACGTGGCACAGTTTGAGAAAGGCAGTCATCTTCCTTTCCTGTTGGCAAAACACTTCACTGGTCTCTCCAAGTTGAGTTCCCTTTAGGATTTTGTGTCTTCTCACTTTGTGATGCACAGAATGCTACTTCCAGATGGACACCCTTGTCATATGTTATTTTTATGCTGTGTTTTTAGAATTTTAACGTGGGAGCCGTTATTCACTGTACAGGAAATATATCACTTATTGAATATGTTAGAGCCGCTTTTCAAATAGGCACGCTCAAGCAGCTGCCGATGAGCCCACTACACTCAGATGAAAGAAAGCATGTGTCATATCAGACAGCATACATTTAAAGTTCTTATCTGGGTGGTGCCCACAGGGACTAGGGGATGAAGACAACTTAAAAGAAGAGAAAGCGGCCCTGGCCGGTTGGCTCAGCGGTAGAGCGTCGGCCTGGCGTATGGGGGACCCGGGTTCGATTCCCGGCCAGGGCACACAGGAGAAGCGCCCATTTGCTTCCCCATCCCCCTCCTTCCTCTCTGTCTCTCTCTTCCCCTCCCGCAGCCAAGGCTCCATTGGAGCAAAGATGGCCTGGGCGCTGGGGATGGCTCCTTGGCCTCTGCCCCAGGCGCTAGAGTGGCTCTGGTCGCGGCAGAGCGACGCCCCGAAGGGGCAGAGCATCGCCCCCTGGTGGGCAGAGCTTTGCCCCTGGTGGGCGTGCCGGGTGGATCCCGGTCGGGCGCATGCGGGAGTCTGTCTGACTGTCTCTCCCCGTTTCCAGGTTCAGAAAAATACAAAAAAAAAAAAAAAAAAAAAAAAAAGAGAAAGCAAGATCCTGCCCTTGAGGAGTTTCTAATCTAGCATGGAGATTAAAACAAGACATGATAATGACAAAAAATGGAAGGCAGGAAGCATCGGTAAATGCATTATGCATATCCAGGAAAGAGAGAGAGAGAGAGAGAGAGAGAGAGAGAATCAAATTGGACTACCATATAGCAGAAGGTCTCCAGATGCCCATGAGCTTTGATTATGTCTTGTAGATTTTGTATATAAATTTTAATAAGAAAACTTATATTTGTAGTATAAAAATAGGCTAACAGAAAAAAAAATACAAATATTACATAGAGTAGCTGCAAAATTGATTTAGTTGGAATGAAAAAATACATAGAGAATGGAGATATAACAGAGAAATGATCTGAGGATAAGACGTTTGGGTTTAATATAGATGGATAATTGGGAGACACTGGAGGTGATAGAAAGCATGAGAATGGCATTGAAAGAAGACTAGTTTGGTAACTATTCATAAAAATATGGTCCAGGACCAACGGAGTAATTCAGCATAAAGTGGTAAGAGCCTGGTCTACAGAATTGGATGGGAAGAGCTAACTTCTCCATCAAATCTTAATTCTCTATTAATTATTATTCTACTGAGAAGTTTGTATTTTAGCAGCTTGTCAGGGCAGTGCCTTATGAAGCCAAACCCATGAGATATTGCTACTTCTTTTTTTTTTTTTTTTTTTTTTTTAATTTTTTATTTATTCATTTTAGAAAGGAGAGAGAGAGGGGGAGAGAGAGAGAGAGAGAGAAAGAGAAAGAGAGAGAGAGAGAAGTGGAAGAGGAGCAGGAAGCATCAACTCCCATATGTGCCTTGACCAGGCAAGCCCAGAGTTTCGAACCGGCAACCTCAGCATTTCCAGGTCGACGCTTTATCCACTGCGCCACCACAGGTCAGGCCATATTGCTACTTCTTGAAGCGGGGTTACGGTATATGGAAATGCTTGCTGAGTTATGTGGGGTTAAGGAAATGTGAACATTCGGGAAGCATCTCAACATAAAAAGAAATCTTTCTCTGTATTTTGTTCCACATCCTACGCACCCTGAATCCTAATCAAACCACGCTGGCTTATGCATCACAGTATCGTTCAGCCCTTGGGCATTAGGTGGATATTTATTTATTTATTTAGTTTGAGAATAGTTTGAACTGAAAGTGAGAGACTCCTCATCCTTCAGCTAAAGCTCGTGCTTTATGGTTCTCAAGCGTATCACCCACCGGAAGGGTCTGATAGACCACTACCTGTACTCGGCTCGCTACGATGTGATTCTATGTGTCTGGGGTGGGCGATGAAGAGTGCTGAGGGCTGCATCGTTTTTGGAAAGCTACAAGTATTCATTTGGAATCCCGACTTCCCCCCAAAACACTACGATCGTAGAAATCATTGACTTACGGAGTTTTGGGGGCTGGATGACATTTCTCCATAGAAAATATATAATAATTGCGTGGAAATAAGCGAAAATCAACCAAATGAGAAAAGCAAAATCTATTTATTCTGGGTTTCCTCATAGGAAGGGAATCCGACACCATCACTTGTGTTTGGCAGAGAGTCAGATGCAGAGGAGTGGTAAAGCTTTCCAGTGGAAAACAAGAGGAGGCTTCCGGAGTGTCCTGGCTGGAGGCTGCAGGCTGGAAGCTGAGGAGGGACATCTGTGTGATTGGTTAGGGGTGCATATTCGAATTTCTCTGGTTGGTCCTAAATTGGTAGTGGAAGAAAAGAGGAGGCTTCAGGAGTGTCCTGGCTGGAGGCTGCAGGCTGGAAGCTATAGACAGGCTGGCTAACTAGAAGAGGGACATCTGTGTGATTGGTTAGGGGTGCGTATTCGAATTTCTCTGGTTGGTCCTAAATTGGAAACAGGAACAAAAACTAGGGCAGGTGCCAGAGATTAGTTGAGTCCCAGCCACACTGGGTTGTTAGAAGAGTTATTGTTTAGCTTCCTGTATGATCACAGGATAACAATCTGGCTTCTTGCAAGTCTGGCTTACAACACCCTGGGTTTCTGAGCTGTTTATTGTGGATAATACCCTGGGCATATTGCTAAATGTTATGAGTCAGATTTTTATTTTTACATGTGGTTTGGCCATAAGCCTATTTGCCCAGTAATTCTTTCAGTTGTTATTGATATTTTTTTCCCTTAGATAACTGTCCTGTCACTCTGCTTGATGCTTCTTGTACCCTATCCCTTAGCATACATGCAAATGCATATCATAAAATATGCACAGATAGCTAATATGTCTTCTTTTAATGTTTGCATTTAAAATCTTGCCAGTTTACGTTGTTTAATGAAAGTGTCAATGTTTTGTAAATTGTTAATTTAAAGATGCTGTGGCTTTTATATAAATATCAAGAAATAAAGTTGCCACTCACTAAAGAAGTCTTACAAATCCACTTGCTTTTCAAAACTTACTTCTTTGTTTCATCACAAGTCAGAATTGAAGACTGGATTGTACCGGTCCTAACCATTCAGCAGCCTGGCTGCCTCACCTTTTGTGTCTCTGAGTATCTACCCTGCCCTTTTTACTCTAAAACCTTCTTTCCTTCATTCCTACCTCCTCGCAAGCACCAGTATTGCTATAATCATTTTATTTTCTGAACCAAAGAGAAGAAAGTGATCACTAATAAGTTGGAGTGTACTAATACAGGCAATGCAATACTATCTGAGCTCAGGATTGTTTTGGAAAATGCAGGCTTTCTGGTGTATCATTTTTGATGCTTTTGGTTGCAGTAACAGAAGACAACATACAAAATTGCTTAAGCAACTAAAAGACTTATTACCCCAGAAAAAAAAAATCCAGTTTCGATTAGCTCAGTAGATTAACTTATCTTCAGTGATTTTGGTTGGTACCATCTCTCCATCCATGTTGGATCATGTTCAATGTGTTGATTCTCGTTCTTAGCCTACCCTACCCATGAATCTAAGTTTGCTGCAGCAACCCTGAATTAGTATCTTAGAGTTGAATGACTTAAACAACAGAATTGTATTGTCTCACAGTTCTGGAGAATAGAAATCTGACATCAAGGTCTTGTCAAGGTCATTACCTTCTGAGGGATGTGGAGGAGAATCTGGTCCCATGCCTTTCTACTAACTTCTGGTGATTTGCTGGCAATCTTTGACACACTTTGACCATAGTTTGCAAGCCCCTGGATTAGACTAACATAAATATACTGTCTAGAATTGGTGACTCACCAGACTTCCTGGCCAGTTTAAACCTGAACCATTTTTCCTATTTTTGTAGAAAAGAAAGAAGTTCCACATTTGTTAGAAGGCAACATATGTTCAATGTAAATATAGCATTCAGTCTCTCTAATCTTGGGTGGTTTATGGTACTGCTTGTCATGACTACTCATTTGAAAATGCTGCCATACATTGTAGGGACAGGTTTGGAGAGTAAGAACATAGCCTGAGAGGCAGGATGATGGTGTTCACTTCCTTGCTTTGTAACTTGTCAGTTGGATGACCTTAACAAGTTATGAACCTTTCTGTGCTTCAAATTCTCATTAGTAAAATGATGATGATAATGATAGCACATACCTTATATCTAATATATAAATACTATAGGTTTGTGTGTGGATCGAATAATAAACTAGGAATGATTATTCATTTATGTGAGCCATTTATGTGGTTATATTTTGAGTATGTGGCCTATTTTTACATAGTGGAAAAGACCAGAATTTGAGGTAAAACTTTATAAAAAAAACTTCCCAACAGCATTTTCTCTTAAACTACTACACTTTAACAATCCCTACAGGACTAAAAAAAAAAGTAATCTGTAAAATTACATATATGAATGAATAATAGATATAAGAATAAGCGATAGTAGAGGAAGTGATAAGATTGCCAAGTCTAATTAATGATACTTATAGTTGTACCAGGAAAAAATTGGCCATAGCACAACAGATTCAGTCTATGGATTTGGATTTTAATGCCCACAACAGTCAATACACATCACCCTAAGATGGAGAGAACCATAGTGATCCATATTGATGATGACATCTGGGCAAGAAAACACATAGGCTTTGTGCCTATGCTGCTTGGGTTGTTTTTTATTGCTTGTACACAGAAACAGTTAAACTGATGCTTATGCCTTCTCTCATCAATGCTTCTTATCTCATGCTTAATAGGTTCACAGCCCTATTATTTACTCAGGGAGAGAAGAGTCCTTGGAATAGCAAATTCTCTTTTATTTTTTTTTCCCCGCTCTCTAGAACTCACATTAGTGATGCCTTCCTACAGAACACTAATTTAACTATTACTCATTTCTCTTTTTGTGGAGACCAATAAAATCCTCTAGAAATACCATGATCCTTTTATCCTTCTTTTCATATCTCATAATTTATTTTTCTTCTAACCCCAGGGTCAGGCTCAGCTTTTCTTGCTGTTGAATTTTAGAACTTTAGAATGGGGAGGGAACTTTGCCATCACATGGAGACCAATCAACTCAACACAGAAAAAGGGTTTCATATCTTTAATGCCAGATATGAAATACTCATTATGCTACAGAACTTTTTTATGCAAAATTTCAAAACATATGCAAGTTTAAGGGAACAGTAGCATGAACCGCTATGTTTCTGTAACTCAGATTCCATAATTTTAAATTCTTGCCTTATGTCAATTACACTAGACTTAGACTGATCACATTTTCTAGTTTAAATCAATATATGACTGCTAATTATGACTGCTAATTATCTTACCTTTCCTTTACTTTCTCAAAGGTGTTCCAATTTGGACAATGAATTATATGGTCATCTAATCTATATACATTACTAACCGCCCTTCCCAACATGCTGCCACTAGGTTATTTTGAAATAAGTCCTAGAAACTCTTACCTTCTCATCTGTAAACACCTTTCTTAAAAAAAAAAAATCTTTCTTTAACAGAACTCTTAACTTTCCATATGTCCATTTTCTCCAAAACTATATTTAAAATTTTAATCAATCATGAAATATTTTAGAAGATGTAATACTGGATTTGTCCTAGATAATCTCGTCTTTTTTTCTTCCTCCTTTTTTGAGTTATCTACATCAGTTGGCCCATTTTGACTAAATTGACTAATCAGTGCTAACCTCTGTGACTCATTATTTGACTTCAGGAATTGCTTAGCCACTGGGATCTCTAGCACCTACAGGTTTATTTAATTTGCGGAAGGTTAGCTATATGGAATGTTGTCCAGAGAAATGGTAAAACAAAATAAATTAGCTCTAATATTCTGTATGACATACCAATTGTGAAATAAAATACATAGAAGAAAAAAAACCCATCAGTTTTTGACATTTCAAAAAGGTCTAGTAATTATCATTTTTATTCTACCCTGTATACAATATTTACTGAGAAAACCTGTATGAATGTGAAGAATAATAAAGACGTGAGAAATTTATATCGGCTTGTGATGTAATGTTTTATTTTGGAGTTGGGGAGGATATTTGTGCATGGCACAGTATTTTGTGTAAAATGATGATGTAAATATGCCAGTTAATTACCTTTATAAAATTTTTTTAAGTTTTAATATGAAAATAACATAATAAAACTGAAATGAAAAGACTGATACAGTTAATTACTAGTTAATAATTACTTTTAGCTAAAGTAGACAGTAGTATTTTTCCTCTATTGCATCGTATTGTAAAACTTTCTCTGTTCTTTGGAATTTGCTTCCTAAGATCCTGAGTAGAGCCACTGCAAAGACTACAACCACTTGGGAATATTCCGTTCAATACAAACTAATAGAGCCCAAGTAAATTTCCAGCTGAGACATTATGAGCAAATTGTGTGTCAGTACAAAAGGCTCTGGACCTTTTAATAAGTTCTGAAGCTCTCAGTTCATTTTAAAAAGACAAAATGATGACAACCAGTCATGTGTGTGTGTGTGTTAGATATCTTACTATATGGAGAGACTTTGCCTTTATATTTCTCTATATAGCGGAATATACATAAAAATGTTAAAAAGTCATTTCTTTCTGATAAATGCATTAAATCAAGAGAATAATGATTGATCTGTAGCTATTTATTTTTTACATTAAAATCCATGATTCCCATTTCTTTTCTTTTTTTGTGTGACAGAGACGGAGAGAGTCAGAGAGAGGAACAGAAAGGGACAGACAGACAGGAAAGGAGAGAGATGAGAAACATCGATTCTTTGTTGCGGCACCTTAGTTGTTCATTGATTGCTTTCCCATATGTGCCATGACCTGGGGGCTACAACAGACCGAGTGACCCCTTGCTCAAGCCAGCGACCTTGGGCTCAAGCTGGTGAGCCTTGCTCAAACCAGATGAGCCTGCGCTCAAGCTGGAGACCTCGGGGTCTCGAACCTGGATCCTCTGCGTCCCAGTCCGACCTTCTATCCACCGCGCCACCGCCTCTATTTCTTTTCTTTTGTCACTAAAACCTAACTAATTCATTTCAAGCAAATGCTTCACTAGTTTCAGAATTTAAACTACTGGTGTTATAATTCAATCTTGGTCCATTTCTTGATTCTCCTTTTCTCTCTCTCTCTCTCTGTTCTTTTAAGGTTCTTGGTTTCCCATGAGGTCTCTTTGCCTTTGAAGTAGGGAGGCTATAAAAGTCTGTGTTAGAAGTTACAACACAATTTACTTTGCTTGGCCCTGTGTTTATGACATGATTGGTATCAGTGAACAGGTGGGGAATTGGAAAAATGTCCCATCTCACTCTGAATGGGGCATGGTCTGATTACAGCATAGAGTAGGAAGCAGATTTCTTTGCTCTGATCCTAGGGACATCCTATTGCTCTTGTACTGACACCAGGAATAGTTCTGTCACTTTAACCTTTTCTACAGATCAGATTATTTCGAGTTCTGGGCCTTGACAATAACTCTACTGTGTTATCAGTTGTCATGGCATGCTCTCTACAACCTTAATACATCCTGACAATCTCTATACTGAAAGACTCTGCCCTAACCTCCAAGAAATATTCATCCTTGCCAAATATTACAGAAATGTGCCAGCGCATATTGCAACTAATGAAAAGAGGTTAAGACCAAAGCTTTTAGCTTAATTGTGCATGCAGTCAAGGTAGAAGAGTCAGAATATTGCATCTTTCTACGGCAGCAACTGGTGTTTTCTTATACCGAAGTCTCAGATCTTTCTAGGTGGGTGGGCACGTATAAATAAAAAGATAAGAAAATCGAACTTGTGTCCTAAAAAATGGAACTCTAAATACTTAGTAAAGGATCTTCTGTAAGAGTGGGTAGAAGTCTGTTCATCTTCCGCCAGCCTGAGGAACAGGCAAAGGTTTCCTAGCTATAAAAAGAGGAAGATAAGAACAGCTGGAAAGGGCTGAAAAAGCACTTTTTTTTTCTCATTTACATCCTTTTCAGTGTTCTGATTTTCATCTAAGACAGTATTTTAGAAAGCAAATGAAGACATTTACCTGGAAATTGATAATATGCTTTCAAAACAAAACCAACCCTACAGAATGAAGATATTTTGAAAGTGAGGGGAAAAAATTTTGTAGATGCTACTTTGTTTTTTAATGATCACCTTACCATAACTGACATTCTATAGATAAGCCTAATGTAAACTTTGAACGGAGTTTTTAATTTTTTTTAAATTATTTTTTGTGACAGAGAGAGAGAGAGAGAGACAGAGAGAAGGACAGATAGGGACAGGCAGGCAGGAAGAGAGAGATGAGAAGGATCAATTTTTCATTGGGGCTCCTTAGTTGTTCATTGATTGTTTTCTCTTCTGTGCTTTGATGGAGGAGGGGGGTTTACAGCAGAACAAGTGACCCCTTGCTCAAACCAGAGACCTTGGTCTCAAGCCAGAGATTACGGGCTTCAAGCCAGCAACTTTTGGGCTCAAGCCAGCGACCACTGGGTCATGTCTATGATCCCACGTTCAAGCCAGCAACCCCGTGCTCAAACTGGATGAGCCTACGCTCAAGCTGGTGACCTCAGGGTTTTGAACTTGGGTCCTCCGCATACCAGTCTGATGCTCTATCCACTGCACCATCGCCTGGTCAGACTGAAAGGGATTTTTTTTTAACATCTTAGCATTTGTTTTGGCAAAATCAGAATGTCTCTTGGACTGAAATTACCTTTGTTAGTTTCAGAGGATTAGACAAAGCATTATATGCAAAATAAGTTTCTGGAGAAATAAGCATTTCATTAGGCAGCTGCCTGGAAATGTTAAGAGATGCTAATTGCTTGGCAGGCTTAGATGAGCAGCGAGCACAGAGGGCTCTTTTTACCCCAATTCATGAAGAGCAAGAAGTGAAACCAAATTGAATCTAAGAAATTTATTTTCTGGTTGTGATACTAACTTTCATGTTGCTCTTAAGTTTTATATATATTTTTTCTAGTAAAACATCAGATAAAATTCAAGGCAGAGTAAAACAATTTAATTATTCAAGTTATAGAGATTCTCAGAAACAATGATTGTGCTTTGTTGGATGAATTCAAAAAGAATTTGAAGACTTTGGTTAGAAATAAATGATAAAGATTTTCTCAAGGGCCTTAGAGTTTGCAAACTGAGAACACAGCTAGGTAAAAACCCAGAAGTGTTTCAAAAAATAAAGAAAAGTTGAAAGTTCTTAGAGAGAGTTAAAAAGTATATTCTTGAGAATTAGCAGTACTGCATTCTTAGTCCTACGATTGGTCCAGGATGGCTATCAGTCATATACCAGGTGGTCAGTAAGATGCATGCCAGGATCTCCAGTCATTCAGTGGTCTGGACGGTGAATTGAGATGGATGTATATGTGATTCCTTCAGCAGGTAATCAAAGAATTACCTGGAAGTCCAGATAGACGTGCATTTTTTTTTAAATATAAAATTAAAAAAAAATTTTTTTTTAAAAGCTTATATTCCCAGGCTAGGTAGAATAAGAATGGAGTTTTTCCTCAGGCCTGAACCTCAGGCTTTCATAATGCTAATAAATTTAGCAAATTTGTTACTAGTGAAATAAGGAGATCTCAATTCTTATCCTTTAGAGAGAGAGAATTCCAATAAGAGTTGACTGTAGCAACTAAAGGTAGAATATATTGGTGGTGTAGGATAAAAAGTCAGAGAAAAGGGGGCCTTGGAGGCAGGTTCAAGGGATTAGCTTGGATGAGCCCCCTCTGCCCACTGCTCCCCTGGTTGCAAGTCTCCTGGGGTCTCTCAGAGCTTAAGAGAAAGAGAGGCAAGAGAAGCATGCTGGGCGGGGGGAGTGGGGAAGGAGAGGGGGAGAAAGGAAGGAACACACAGGCGAGCTCCAGGAAGAGAGAGCAAGCTGGGATCTCCATCTGAAGAGCTTCACCCTTAAGGATGAAGATTGTAGAGAAGGTCCCAGCCCAGGATCTCAATAGAATATTCATCAACTTTCCAGGTGTGTCCCTTTGGGGTCCTGTCCTCCACTGGTTGGTTGGTACCTAGGGGCCGTTAGTCAATGTAGTTTGTCTTGAGGTCAGCCAGTGCTGCCCTTTGGCTGCTTTAGCTGCTTTTTGGGCCTGAAGCTGAAATACAACTGAGGCCTAGATATTATCTTTAGGGCTTCATGCTTAAGGGAGTAGTGGTGCGAAGGGTTTAGCCAATGAGGCTATTCTCCTGCCCCTTGCTCCTTCTCTAAGGGAGTCTAGAAAATCCCCACATGATTAGCAATATGCCAGGGGAGGGTCTAAAGTGCATGACTAGGGGTCTGAAAGGTGTGTGTGTGTGTGGGGGGGTGAACTGCATGACCAGCAATAAGCAAGTGGAGGGAGGTCACCTTTGAGGAGAGGTCCGTGTTTTCCCAGATTTGCCTGTTGCTAGGCAGCTGGGGCTCTCCTCTCTGGGGACCTGTTGTGCCTGGCCCATCGTCCTTGCTCTGCTCATGTCTGTCTAACTGCCCACCACAGCTTGGTTAAAACGGCTTCATTTTATATCTTCCCTACTTTTACTTTCCTTAGCTTGAAAGATTTGATGTTTTTCTCAAGAAGTTGTCACTCTTACAGTGAAACAATCCTCAAGTATCATTAATCAAATATTAAACAAATGATATCATTCCTAGAAGTAGAGTTAATTACTGGTCACTTTGAGTCTTACGAAAAAAGGAAAATAGTTATTTACCTCCACATCATGGCTAAAGAATGGCTAGTAAATCATTTCTGAAAGAAAAAACATCTTTCTTTATTGAATAATTTTACCCTAAACACCCATGTCTTTAGTTAAGACTTTGCATCCCCCTCCATTGCTTAAAAGATAAAATTTGATCTTCCAAATGAAGTATCCTACTTATTACATAAATAAGTTTTAGGTTTTTCATGAGTATTATAAATAATTTCAAAAATTATTTAGGGCCCTGGCCAGGCATCAGCCCAGCATAAGAACATCCTGGGTTTGATTCCCAGTCAGAGCACACAGGAGAAGCAACCATCTGTTTCTAACCCCTTCCCTCTTTGCCTTCTTTTCCTCTTCCCCTTTCACAGCCAGTGGCTTGATTGATTCAAGCAAGGCCGCGGTATTGAGGATAGCTCTATTGGTCTAAGCATGTCAGCCTCAGGTGCTAAAAATAGCTCAGTTGATTCAATTATCAGCCCCAGATGGGGTTGCCAAGTAGATCTAGGTCAGGGCCTATGCAGTAGTCAGCCTCACTATCTTTCCTCCTCTCTCCTAAATATATATATATCCTAAATATATATATATATCCTAAGTGTATATATATATATATCCTAAATATATATATATATCCTAAATATATATATATATATATATATATATATGTCTTAGAACAGCAAAGTTTTAAATGTTATTTATTTCTTAATTTCTTATAACCAGACAGATACAAGTTCAGAATGCTGGTTTTGCTACTTACTAGCTCCATGACTCTGACTAAAATTACAGTTTCACCTTTATCTTCTTATCAATATAATGACTTGACCCACTGGATTAATATGGAGTTCAAGCCACTTAACACATATGAAAAATATACCAGCAATGACTGGTACTCACCAAAAGTTAGTTTTTATTTCTTTCTCTAACATTTCTGTTTCAGGCTACAAATTAATGCCATATACTGCATTTGGGTGGGAAGTTGTTAGTAAAAAAATAGGTATATTTTGCTCTCATTACATATTTTCTATATACAATAGACTTAAACTTGTTGAATTATTCAATAAATTGGCTTACATTATTGTGTGCCTTTTATACTTAACTAAACTGAAAGGTCCAAGATTGATTTCTTTAATTATCAGATTTTTCATTAATCACTTGAATTATATTTCAAGGATAATTTATATTGACTATGTCTGGTTAATACGATCAACAATGCTTAAATTATCAGGGGTTTATCTTTTTCCCTTTAGTATATACTTAGATTACTCTTAGAAGTCTTTCTTCTCCGCCTTCAAAAATGAGATGTTAAAGCACAGATGTGAAATGGTTAGAAGAAAAAGTCATTTGTTGTTAGAATTCAGCTTTTCAATGCCTACTTCAGAGGATTCCTTCTGTAAGGTACTGCTGCCTCATTGAATTAGAAACAACAGAACTGATATATTCCTGTGTGTTTGTATTAACTGAACTTAAAGATTTATTATAATACTATAAGAAAGTTTACACATTTTAGAAATTGCCTGCTTATCCTATGTTTTAAGAAGACCATTTGACATAATATCTAATTTAAAACTGTGGGGTTTTTTTGTTTTTTTTTTTAACCATTGCATTTAGTACTTCCTGGCCCTCTTCCCTTGGGAATTAACATTTTGGCAGAAAATGGGATGGAAATGAGGGGAAAGCTTCTAGATGCTTATAGAGCTCTGCGATAATACTTAATCTTACCTAGATTAAGATACATGTTATGATGGTCCTTTCACATGTTTCAAAACAATTTTCCAAACATATTTCTAACATTTAGAGCCAGTTTTAAACAAAAGCATTACCTTGCTAAATTTTCCAATTTCTTTTTCTTTTTATTATTTATTTATTTATTTATTTATTTACAGAGACAGACAGAGAGTCAGAGAGAGGGATAGAGAGGGACAGACAGACAGGAACAGAGAGAGATAGAAGCATCAATCATCAGTTTTTCGTTGTGACACCTTAGTTGTTCATTGATTGCTTTCTCATATGTGCCTTGACCGTGGACCTTCAGCAGACCGAGTAACCCCTTGCTGGAGCCAGAGACCTCGGGTCCAAGCTGGTGAGCTTTGCTCAAACCAGATGAGCCTGCGCTCAAGCTGGCGACCTCGGGGTCTCAAACCTGGGTCCTCCGCATCCCAGTCCGACGCTCTATCCACTGTGCCACCGCCTGGTCAGCCAATTTCTTTCTTTTTAAAAACAAAACAAAACTATACCGACAATAATGACCAATACTGTTTAAAACACTTGTTGCATTCTACCCAATTACGCAGACAAAATGTCTCATTGTTCTTGAAAAGCCCCCTTCCCTTTGGCTGCTGTGGTCCGTTTTCTTGCTATCCATTACGGAGTTTACGGAGAGCAGCGCAGGAAGGTGTCCTAGGAATGCTGTAAACTAGCATTTCAATCATTGCTGCCACAGTTGTGGTTGAATGTCCTTGAAATCACAGATTCCTTAGCATTTAACACGCACACTTTTTTTCCATTTTAAATGATTAAAAAAAAAAACCTCTTTGTGTGGCTTTATAGTTTTAGTGGCTCTCTTTTCAAAACCCTGTACTCTTACGGAATAGCCGTAATAATGAGACCTCTTCTTTTAGTTTAAGTGTCAACACACAGACATGTAAATATGCTAAGGTACTTAATAATAGGTGATGAAAAGTTTCACCTTTAAATTATTAGCTACAAGCTAGAAAAAGAGCAATGAATTCGTTATTAAGTATCAATTAGATAACTGTATCTCTGTGAAGCAAAATAGTTTAATGACTTCCAGGAAAATCTAAATAGACATTCCGTTGTCTTCAATAACTGTCTGTCTCTTCCACTGGTTCTGAACCTCATTCAGTCACATTGGGCCTCAGGCCGATGGCACAATCCTGTTGGTAACACAGGTTCCCTACATGGCATGGTGGAGAACTAGGTAGTTACTGAAACTGAGACTACTTAACTGATTGATTGGGCCAGTCACTTAGTGTGTACTGAGTACCTACTGTGGTGTAAGTATGGCTTTAGGTAACGGGGTTAAAGCAGTGGATGAAGCGAATTCATCACCCTCACCGAGCTTATGTTCCAGTACAGGGAGATGGACAATACAAAAACAAACTGTGATAAAAATCTCAAGTGGTAATAAAGACATGAAGATCAGGTAAAGCAGGACAAGGAATAGAGATTGATTGTGGAGAAGATCCAATTTAGGTGGAAAGAATGTACAGTATTAGAATCTATGGCCTGACCAGGCAGTAGTGCAGTGGATAGAGCATCAGCCTGGGATTCTGAGGACTCAGGTTGGAAGCCCCAAGGTTGCTGGCTTGAATGCAGGATCACCAGCTTGAGTGCGGGGTCGGCAGCTTGAACACTGGATCATAGACATGACTACATGGTCGCTTCCTTGAAGGCCAAGGTCACTGACTTGAGCCCAAAGTCGTTCATCTGAGCAATGGGTCCACTGACTCAGCTAGAGCCCTCTAGTCGAAGCACATATGAGAAAGCAATCAATGAACAACTAAGGTGCTTCAGCTATGAGTTGATGCTTCTGGTCTCTCTTCTTCCTGTCTGTCTGACCCTGTCTCTCTTGCAAACAAAACAAAACAAAATATATAAAAAAAATCTGTGATAAGTAATATTTCCCAAGTAACCTTGGTAAATCCAAAACGAATAATAGACACAAAATATATTTTTGAATAAATGAATGAAATATTATTTCCCTTAGAATCTTCAAGAATCATTGTTCTAAAAGACCTGCTATAGATTTTAATTAGGAGGTGATGATTTCAGTCTCTGGAGAAATAAATATTTGTGATGGCAGTGAGTGATGTTCTATAAAGTGAAGCAGTTGAGTATGAAGTCCTCTCAAGCACAGGGAATCGAATCATTGACATCAAAAGCATTAATTAAGCTTCTATATCCATATACTGGGACAGTAAGGGAACTAAGTAACAGTGGCAGTCCTTGTATTGCAAGCACTTGAGTTCCATGACATCTGACATCAGGGTGGGTGATCATAAAGAAGAAAGAAATATAGATAAATAGAATATTTTCTTCAAATACATAAATCAAGGCATTTTCTATCACATTATGTAGCAATAAATTAGATATGGAATGATGATCAGGACTCAAAGAGTTAGTCCTTCACTGCTGTAAAATGTACTTTAGAAAAATAAACATATCCTAAATCACTATAGTACATAAACTAGGAGTATATAAAAGCCCAAAGACTATTTTAACTACCCACCACCTGCTCTCCACAAACTTAATCGGCCACTACATCAAAAGTATTTGATAAACTGTAATTTTCTCCTACCAACAGGAGTCCCCGTTATTGTATGACACTGTTCTCAAAGGCATTCTTATGCTCTGAGCTCCTATTAAGAAATGTGACTATTGCATTGAAAATGCCTTGTAACTCAATAGTCTACCCCTCCCAGGTGAGATTTTTATTTATGTGAGAATTAAAGCCTCAAAGGACAGGCCGGTTGCTTCTTGATGGGGTCCAAGGCATCGAGCGGATAAGGAAGATCTTTTGAGGAAGTTCTTAACATTTTATCAGTTAGTTGTTCTATTTAAGAGTAGTGCTGAAGTACTCTGATACACAACTGGGCAGGGAAGTTTAGCTTTTGACTGCCTTTATCAAAAGTCAATTTTTAAACACTTTCCTACATTTATCTGTTATGAACTATGGGGTGCTGAACAAGCCACCCCACGGTGTGCCTCAGTGCTATGCAGATTACTGTAAGGTAAAGGCAGTTAGCTTCCGACCCAAGAGAAAGGAGACATTTCCCTTCCCCCACAGCACTCCCTGCTAACATTTCAAGCTTGTACTTCACTTATCGAACTAATTATGCAACATATACACATACAGAGCACAGACATATCACAAATAAGGCTTGTCTTTCTTGTCAATATTCACTTCTTTCACATTAAATTGTCAGCATTTCACTATTTCTCCTTTTTTGTAATGCTTCACTCTAGTAGTAATTTAGAGTACTACAAAAAGGAACTTTCATCCATAAAAAAAAGTGTTTTTATTGAATGAATCAGAAGGTAAAAACCAAGGCACTTTTTAAATATATCTCTATCATTTTTTTTCTCAGCTTGTTGCTCTCTAGACCTTGAGTTTAAACTAGTTCAGAATCAATCAACTCAACTCAGAAATAGAATGGAAAACTTCTCAGAAGAAAGTGAGAACAGAGGAAAAAATATATATTTTTAAATCACCTATCGTCCTTTGTATCTCAGGCAAAATTTATCACTGTCTTCTGCAAGATCTGGGCATGTGCTAAAAGCATTCGGAGAGCAGATGCTCAGGTCAAGCAGCCAACACTGTCACATAAATTGCAAGGTGGGCTTAGAGTCATCAGACAACATAGTAAAACCAGGCAAAAAAAAAATATGGATATCCCATAAAAATAAACTCTATCTTTCATTAGTTCTTATCTAGAATATCATGGTAGTTGAAAGCAAATATGGGTTGACCTCAGAACAATAGTCAATTTACAATTTTACAACTCATCACAGGAACACTATAAAATAAGAATGCAGACGCCTTGTAAAAAGGGAGAAAGCTATCTAGTTTCCATAGAGTTTTATTCATGCAGGTGGCTCGGGAAAGATTTCAGAAATCAATGATGAGATTGAGTTTTGAAAAATCTGTTTTATCAAGAATTCGAAGACCACAGATGTTTAAGATGAGTGTTTCTTATAGTTAGTATTATTTTTAACGAGATTTAGTAATAACCTAAAGACATGCTGAGTATCCCCAATAGAAAGAAATCAATGCTTCTCCTACCTAAGAATATGAATATGAAGTAGAGGGATTAAACAAGATTTTCAGGACCAGTTTTGTGTACTGTTTCCATGGGTCAAGGCCGCAGGAGGAATGAATGCACAATGCCTGTATGCGCGCTGTGTCCGGAACGCCTGTTAACTAGCAGGCTCTCCTGCCTGTGGTCCTCACAATGACCACAGCAGAGCCTTGGCTTGGAGGAAGAGCAGAGTGCTGGAGATGTATATGAACCTCAACTCAGACTGAGCAGAGCTCATTTGCTTCTAGCTTTCTTATCTTTTTTTTTTTTGAATGGCCATTTTTTCTCTTTTGTAAATCTCATTTTTATGAGTGCCCTAAAAATATTGGCTCTAGATTTTATAGTTATCATGAAATTCAGTTTGTGCCCCAGAACAACCTTTTAAGATAAAATTGTAAAATGATGAGAAACTACTAAAAGAAAGTAGTGATGCCCATGAATGTTTGTTTCTGTTCTGTCGACACTACATTGGTACGTCTTATTTATCCTTGAAGCTCCTTACCTCATTTATTTTATTTCATCTTTTTGAAAGAAAATTTCACTGAGTTTAGAGAGCAAATGAGAGAGAGAGAGACAGAGACATCATCTCATTGTTACACTCAGTTACATAGTTGTTACATTTAGTTTGTGAACTCATTGGTTGCTTCTCGTTTGTGCCCTGATTGGCGAACGAGCCCATGACCTTGACATGCCAGAATAATGATCTATCCACTGAACTACCCAACTAGGACCCTTACCTCATTTATAAATTCATCTGTTCATAAACTTGAACTGAGTGTCCACTATGTATAAGGCACTGTGGATGGGGCCAGGGAAAAGCAGCTGAACACTATCTCCTTTAGTTTTTAAGCAGTTTTTTATTCTCTGGGGACACTAGTCCAGGATAAGTTGATGATTAAACAGTTGTAAATCTTATTCTAAAGGCTGGCATAGAATACACAGGGGAACAGAAAGGGAGAAGTATGTTTTTAAAGAATAGGTTACATTTAAATTGAATCTTGAGTTCAAACAAGAATTATTAGCTTGAGAGAGGGGGGTGTTTCAAGCCAATTCAACTGCGAACCCCAGTGAGTCATGGCACTGTCGTGACTGGCAGCCCACCTCAGTGTGCTGCTTTGTAGGCCCTCGGTATATAAAAGTTAAAGGAAGAAATGTACATGCGTAAAATAGCAAGGTTACAAAGATATCTCTAAAATATTTCAGCAGCCTGACCAGGCAGTGACTCAGTGGGTAGAACGTCAGACTGGGAAGTGGAGGACCCAGGCTCGAAACCCTGAGGTCGCTGGCTTGAATGCAGGTTCATCTAACTTGAACATGGGCTCAGCCGGTTTGAGTGCAGGGTCGTGGGCTTGAGTGTGGGATCATAGACATGATCGCATGGTTGCTAGCTTGAAGCCCAAGTTTTCTGGCTTGAGCCCAAGGTCAATGGCTTGAGCAAGGGGTCGGTCACTCACTCTGCTATAGCCCCTGCTCAAGGCACATATGAGAAAGCAATCAATGAACAATTAAGGAGACTAAGGAGCTGCAACAAAGAATTGATGCTTCTCTCTATCTTCCTGCCTGTCTGTCCCTATCTGTTCCTCTCTCTGTCTTTCTCTCTGTCACAAAAAATAAAATAATAAGTAATTAAATAAAATATTTGAGCTAAGTAGGATCATTTTTATAGGGCTGATGTAGTATCTTTACAAGGGGAATATCAAATTATTTTGGCCTTTACCATGATAATAAAGATTCTCTCATTGATCGAACTCTACCCAGCTTTCTTTGAGCTGTTCTTCGATTAGGCCTGACCTTTGAAATTCCATAGTTGTCTCTGCATTGCCTAACTTTAGTAAGAATGCTGCTAAGTTCATTTCATTATCTAATGAAATGTTTGGTGTTGCTGAAGGATCGATTTGATTGGGCCAAATAGGTGGTCAGCAGATAATTTTTAATAAACTTATTTTTCCCTACCCTAATCTAAGAAGCTTTCAGAAATCATTATATAATGTGTACAGAACTCTGGACTATCAGCTTTATATACATATTTTATCTAAATTTTATAATAACTACAAGGTAGCTACATTTATTACCTCATTTTCCACAATGTGGAATTTGAGGCTTATACTTAAATAACTAATCAAGAATAAAAGGTTAAATATGATACAAACTTTTAAATACAGTTCCTATTTTTCTAAATTCTAAATCCAATTGTCTTATTATGTTATATAATAAAGTAGGCGTATTTTTACTATTTACTTTCTGTTCATATTATTTCTATGCAAGGAAAAAATATGGTTAAAAGTAGACCCCAGCACCTGGATGAGTTTTTAAATTCATACTTGTAACTCTACGCAAGTCTACACTGCTTCCATAGGCAGTGAACTCAACGTTGGCGTTCTCTCTAACATGGCTGGATTCTTAACACATCTACATTTCTCAGCTGCGTTTCAACGAGGCTGGATTTAGCTGGGCTTGAAAGAAATCTAATACTTACTTTGCCTGTGACTTTCAGGAAAGGATGTGTGCACACACTGTAAAAACCTCCTAAATTAAATTTGCAAAATAAACTCATCATTCCTAGTTGTCTCTGTTATGCGTGAAGCCCGAGGAGAGCTATGCCGCCGCTCTCTGAGGGCTTTTTATACACTGTGACAGGTTGAAGAGCTGCTGTAGGAAAGAGTCTGGAACAGCAGAGGCTGGGCAGACGAGTCACCTCCTGTCTCCCGTAGTTAATATCAGCAGAGTTTAAGAAGGTCTGACACTTGTATGTGATTCAGGGAATTAGGATCAAAGAGATTCTTCCATGATCTGACTTTGGTTTGCACTCCCGAGTGTATCTTGCTCTTGGAAATCTATTTTTCATTTTCAACATCTGAAAATAAGAAAAGTTCTCCTTTAACTAGAGGCAATCAAACATGCAAGTGGAATCGATGAGTCATAAATTAGTTATTCAAAGATTTGTTAAGTGTATGATGGATAGGGTACCTACTAGGGCATGGTGTTATGATATGTGGTCAGGGGTTGTGTTCCTACGTTTAGTTGTCTTCCCCGTTCACGTTACGAAGAATAAATAGATCCATTAAGAGAGTTACCCTGGAATGCCTTGCAAATCACCTCATCCAACACAAAGATGACAATTCTATCTTTAAGACACAGAACTTAAGTAAAATTGCTGCTCTTTGTTACAGGTAGGGTGTGGCTGCCTGCCAAATAGTTCTAACTCACTGAATGACATCTGAGGCAGACTAGGAAGAACTAGAATGCTCTGGTGATACGGGAAAATCAGATGACAGGCGGAACTCTGGGAGAAGGAAGCCATTAGCAGAAATATTATTAAGCATTTAGAGAGCAGTTTGTTAATAAAATGTTTTATAATCATTTAAAAAAAAATTTGATTCCTAAAGGCTTTCAGTAGCAATGTGAGTTCTGTGATAATTTTCTTTTAGACATTTAGGGTGAATATTTTTCATTTAATATATTAGAAGATCTTGCTGCCATCAACCTGCCTATAAGATAATACCAAAATAATCTGAAAGGTCATGCTAAAAAAATCAGACATGACATTTCCTCTTGAAAAACCTAAACCAATTTTTTATTTTAGATTTTTCCCTGTCTTTATGGTAGTATTCTTGCCATTTGAGAGATCAATGAAATGAAGCTCATATATTTCTAATTTTATAAATAAATGATTCATAATTTAATAAAATGAATAAGTCAGTCATAGATTGAGGCAAGGGTTTCACTTTAAATAAATTCAGTTTGTGTACTTGCTTTTCAGCTGTTAGTATCAATTTTCATACCGGGGCATATTGATATGGTTTGTATCATATTGACAATGAAAAACAGGATTTATTTTCTATATCATACACTACATTATTTAAATACTATGGAATATATAAGGTTTTAAAAAATGAGTCAGAAATAAGCCATAAACTTTCAGGAAGACTATATGTGTATTTTGAATGGTATATTCAATAAAAATTCCCTTGGGCTTATTCTATATTTTATAGATTGTTCAATAGTTCAACTTGCATATGCAATTTTAAAGTGTTTATATCAAGAGTAAATTATAGTTCATGAACAAAATCTTGCCTACCAGCAGTATTTGTAAATAAAGTTTTAGTAGAACAGAGACACCCCTATTCATTCACGTATATTTGTGTTTATCTATTAATTTTGTGTTATAATGCAGAGCCCATTATTTGTGACAGAGACTGTAGAGCCTGAGAGCCAAGATTATTTACTAGTTGTACTATTTTTTTTTTTTTGTATTTTTCTGAAGTTGGAAACGGGGAGGCAGTCAGACAGACTCCCGCATGCGCCCGACCGGGATCCACCCAGCACGCCCACCAGGGGACGATGCTCTGCCCATCCAGGCATCGCTCTGTCGCAACCAGAGCCACTCTAGCGCCTGAGGCAGAGGCCAAGGAGCCATCCTCAGTGCCCAGGCCATCTTTTGCTCCAATGGAGCCTTGGTTGCGGGAGGGGAAGAGAGACAGAGAGGAAGGAGAGGGGGAGGGGTGGAGAAGCAGACGGATGCTTCTCCTGTGTGCCCTGGCCTGGAATCAAACCCGGGACTTCCGCACACCAGGCCGACACTCTACCACTGAGCCAACCAGCCAGGGCCTGTACTATTTTTTTTAAAGTGTGCATACTTTTGAGAGAGAAGATGGCAGCGGAGTAGGCGGATGCACAGACACCCAGCTCTCAACACCAAACTGGAATACAAATCAATTTAGAAAAAATCAGCATGAAAAACCAACACTGAACTGCAAGAACAGCTCTCAAAAACCAAGGAGCAAAGAGGAAGCCACAATAATCCTGGTAAGGAGTGCCTGAATCTCCTCTGCTTACAGGAAGGGAAGGAGGGGGGTGAGGCTGAGAGCCCAGAGAGGATTTCACAGAGGAAAAAGAGCAGAAACTACTGCTCACAGCCACTTACCTGGCGACCAGGGAGCAAGGTGGGTTGAAAAGACCAGCTTATCTCCCAAGTGGAAAAGACAGGGAGAGGGACAGACTGTGAGGGGCTAAGGTATGCAAGAAACAAAATAAAAAAGCTGACTCATTCGTGCTGGAGGCGGCCATAGCTGGGGGAGGGACTGAACCTTTCACAAAACAGACCTGAAGTGCTTCCGGATCAGAGATCTCCGGACATCTATCCAGCTCCAATCAGCACAACAAGACACAGCTGAAAACAAGAAGTGGGGAGGAGGGGCAGTAACTCAGGTCTCCATGGAGATCTGAGATACACCTCCCCCTACTGAAGCTGAGAGGAAAAACCCTGCCCCCAGTGAGGTTAGTTGGAGGAAGAGACCTTCAGTGTCTCAGGTTACACCCACAGCATTCCTGGATACAGTTTCGAGGAAGCCCCCTGCTGAGATCAGTTAACAAGACTATCACCTGTTAAGAAAACAAACAAATCAAGACTTCAAAGCTGCCCAAATCCGAAAGTGGATTACAAATAATAGCTGATACCAACCCACGAAGACCTAAAAATAACACAACTGAAAACTGGAGGCAGACAACACCAAGCCTAGACTCAATCAACTCTACAAATAAAAAAAAAAAGAAGAAGAAGATGAGAAAACAAAGGAGTGCAATCCAAATGAAACCACAAGAGACACTTTCGAGAGATGAACTGAGTGATATGGAAATAATCAAACTTCCAGATGCGGAGTTCAAAATAATGATTGTAAGGATGCTTAGGGATCTTAGAACAACAATGGAGGGGGAGTTTGAAAACCTAAATAAAGAAATAGCAAGTATAAAAAAGAATCAGTTGGAGACGACAAATACAATATCAGAAATAAAGACCACAATGGAAGGAATTAAAAACAGGATAGATAGAGCAGAGGATCGAATCAGCGAGTTAGAAGACAACTGGAATGAAGGCATGAAAGCAGAGAAGAAAAGAGAAAAAAGACTCAAAAAGTCAGAGGAAACTCTTAGAGAGCTCTGTGACAACATGAAGAGAAATAACATCCGCATCATAGGGGTTCCTGAAGAAGAAGAAAAAGAACAAGGGATAGAGACTTTGTTCCATCATATCATAGCTGAAAACTTCCCTAAATTAATGCAAGAGAAACTCTCACAAATCCAAGAAGCACAGAGGACTCCATTAAAGAGAAACCCAAAGAAACCTACACCAAGACACATCATAATTAAAATACCAAAGCTAAGCGATAAAGAGAAAATATTAAAAGCTGCAAGAGAAAAAAAAGTTATCACCTACAAAGGAGCCCCCATAAGGATGACATCTGACTTCTCAACAGAAACACTTGAGGCCAGAAGGGAATGGCAAGAAATATTCAAAGTAATGCAGAACAAGAACCTACAACCAAGACTACTTTATCCAGCAAGGCTATCGTTTAAAATTGAAGGAGAAATAAAAAGCTTCCCAGACAAAAAATAACTCAAGGAATTCATTACAACCAAACCAATGCTGCAGGAAATATTAAGGGGCCTGGTGTAAACAGATAAAGTGGGAAAAGAATACAGAAAAAAAAAAAAAAAGAAAAAGGAATACACCTTTAAAGGAGAAAATGGCAATAAACAACTACATATCAATAATAACCTTAAATGTAAATGGATTAAATGATCCAATCAAAAGACATAGGGTAGCTGCGTGGATAAGAAAACAGGACCCATACATATGTTGTCTACAAGAGACACACCTTAGAACATAAAGTGTGCATACTTTTATTCTATATGCTGCTAACAGAGAATATAGTCCTCATTTATTATGATAATAATGTATATATAAGGGTTTACATACATACATACTAAAGACATGCAACTAACACTTATTGAACTTATATTAGGTGCCAGGTAAAGTGTTTAAAACATCTGCACATATAGAGATTTAAAATCAAGATTAAGAAAATATCCTGTCAAAAGTTTCTCATCTCTAAACTTTATATTGGTATGATTTCAGCAACCCAGAAAGTTGCCAAAAATTCAACATAAGAAGTAGAGAAGTATTAACTCACTAGAGATGGATTCAATTTCATTTCAATTACACACAGGAATCTGGTCATTGCAATTGCACACAAGCCAACCTAAGGTATTTAAAGTGACACATATGTATTACTCTTCTCAGAATTCATTATCAGCCAAGTTATAGCAATCAAAGAGGACTAAGGAAGGAAAATTCTTTTACTGTATGTAGTATGACGCAATGTACCAAATCAGGGAAAAGAGAACAATATTATAATTCCATGGTTCTAAAATTATGTAGATCCCAAATAATTTTTAAAAGAATTTCATGGCATAATGTTATGCCTTATACAAGTTTCACAATGAGAGCGCCTCTGAACTACTAAAGAAAATTTAGGGCATTCATAGTGCAAACAGCAAAAAATTAGCTATTGTAGTAGCATGATTATAACCCAAGCTTTTCAATGTATTTGTCCTGATTTGCTAAATACGCAAAGATTAGGCAATTACCTATATTTTAGTTTTTATTTTTGTTTTAATAATCCTTTTTAACCAGAAACCCGGACTTGATGAGGGCCATTTTTAAATAAGCAACTTGAAAGAACAACAAGACCATCATTCATTAGAGAGTTGTTACTGTAACAAATGTACTCATTTTCCCAACTTGCACATTCAACCATTTTGAATGCTCTATAGATTAATTTATAGCCATGGGAAAGGTTTTCTAGACTTTAAAACTATTTATTAAGCACTAGGCAAACACAAAATGTTATAAATATATTTATCTTTAATTCTACTCAATGAGCATAACACAATAAATTTTAAAAATGGTAAAATTGTGAAATGAACCAAGTAAACTACGACATAGATTATATTATAGTTACATTTATTTTAACAATCTCTTGTGAAATATTGCCAACCTTTTACTCGCTTTGGCCACACTCGTTGTGATATTGAAAATAATGAACCTGGATTATCAAAATGTGTATAAGGGTATGCATTTATTTTATGTTTTATCATGATTTGTCTTCTTGATTTTCTCTTAAGATTAGTATCTCATATCAGGAAGAATATTCTTATGCAATCAATTAGAACTGAGGTGTGAGTAAATTGGGAAGGATTCACCTATTTCTACATTATGCCAACCTTAGATATACAGTGGGAAAAATATGTTCAAGCCTCTGAATTTCTTATGGATTAATTATGCAGTATTTTTGGACAACAGCTAGCTGAAACAAGAGTTCACTCTACTTCTTTTGTGAACACCCCAAAGCAACAGTTATGCACCATTCACAAGACGTAGACTGTATGTGATACCCAACACTAAACTGGGACATTTTAATGTGCTTTATAACACTTCACTTGATTTTATCTAGGTGTCTGTACCATTCTTCTTAACATGATTAGTTTGTACGCACTTATGGTTTTTTTTTTTTGTTTGTTTGTTTGTTTGTTTGTATTTTTCTGAAGCTGGAAATGAGGAGAGACAGTCAGACAGACTCCCGCATGCGCCCGACCGGGATCCACCCGGTACGCCCACCAGGGGCAACGCTCTGCCCACCAGGGGGCGATGCTCTGCCCCTCTGGGGCATCGCTCTGCTGCGACCAGAGCCACTCTAGCGCCTGGGGCAGAGGCCAAGGAGCCATCCCCAGCGCCCGGGGCCATCTTTGCTCCAATGGAGCCTTGGCTGAGGGAGGGGAAGAAAGAGACAGAGAGGAAGGAGGGGGGGTGGAGAAGCAAATGGGCGCTTCTCCTATGTGCCCTGGCCGGGAATCGAACCTGGGTCCACTGCATGCCAGGCTGACGTTCTACCGCTGAGCCAACCGGCCAGGGCCCGCACTTATGTTTTAACTCATGACATATTACTAAATATTGTACCTCTTTTTAACATGAACAAATATGTACAAATTGGGAAAAAAAGATATTCATTGCATGTCTTCTTTTTGTTAGTGGAAATAGTGCTTATTTTTTTCATTAGGCTCTTTGACAACCACTGTATCAATTGTATGTGTTTTGTGCTTCATCACTTATGTGAGACAATCACCATCTGTGTATGCCTATAAAAAAATAGGTATTCCTGGGACCCCTTAGGATGCCTCCATAGAATTGACTTAATTATTCAGTGGCCAATTATTGTGTTCTAGACTATTCATATTGTTTTTATTTTCTCTCTTCTCCTTACATTGGAATATTTCCAGGTCCATTAACAATTCATTTTATTTTATTTTTTTAATTTTTGGTGATGGAGACAGAGAGAGACAGATAGGGACAGACAGGAAGGGAGAGAGATGGAAAGCATCAATTCTTCATTGCTTTCTCATATGTGCCTTGACCATGGGCCTTTAGCAGACTTGAGTAACCCCTTGCTCAAGCCAGCAACCTTGGGCCCAAGCTGGTGAGCTTTGCTGAAACCAGATGAGCCTGCGCTCAAGCTGGTGACCTCGGGGTTTCAAACCTGGGTCCTCCGCATCCCAGTCCAATGCTCTATCCACTGCGCCACCACTTGGCCAGGCAACAAATCATTTTAAATGATGAAACTTTTGAATTCACTAAATTTTGGATATTCTTTCTGACTCTCTACCTTATTAATAAAAATGACAGATGCAGATAGCAGGCTGACAGCTTTCAGGGAGGGGTGGGTAGAGGGAGTGATAGCATTGAACATAAAAGGAAAGAACACGATGGAGAAGACACTTGTGGACATGAACAGCAGTGTGCTGACTGCCGGGGGAGTGATGGGGAGAGAGGTGGAAGGGGGTGTAGACTGGACTTGGGACGGTGAACACACAATACAGTGTACAGAAGATGCATTGTGCAATTGTTTTCCCGAAACCTGTATAATATCGTTGACTAGGGTCACCTCAATAAATCCAATTTAAAAGAAAAAGAAAAATAGCTGAGTTTATTGCATTTTATAGGTAAGTAGAGACTGAGAACGGCTTTGACGATGATGGTTTTCTTTCAGATGAATAAATATATAAGGAGGGCTTCAAAAATGTCCTCTTTACATAAGAGTACTAACTGAATTTACAGCACTTTTAGCATCTTTTAATAAATCCTTTTGATATACATTTGCTCTCCGGATCAAAGTTATAAATTTGTGGTGACGGTTATTAACTATTACAGCCTGTGATTCTGGGCTCTCTGCAAATTACATTTCTCTTTTGCCACCTACTTACCTTTTAGTTCTGCCAACGGAGGGCGCTAAAGAAGCTGACGAGTAGTTGGAGAGAGAAGGCCCTTGCTTCTTACAGGTGTCTACTCTCTCGTCAGCCTCACTTCGGCAGTAGCTTCTACCCTTTGAAGTAGCTGTTGATTTCAGTTTCTTGCCATCTTCCGTGTCCTGAGAGTCAAGCTCATCACGTTTCTTTGGAGAAACAGCCAGGTCAGGTAGCACCCTCTCATCCAGAGCAGCAGGGAACCTCCTTTGAACTCTTGAGATACCACTGCAGACAGGGGCTCTCCCTCCTAACCGATTTGAGTCTCAGCTCCTCAAGGCTTTTCTCTAGTGTTCTGATAACCTCAGCTTCTTCCCTTGTTCCTTGCACTCTGAGAATGATCTATGCTTCCTTTACTTACTCTCTCTGTCTTAGCCCAGCATCCCTTTTTTATTGTTCAGCGTTTTAAGAATGCCAAATAGTTCCTGTATTAAAATTCTCTCTGTTGAACTAATTTGTGTGGTTTTCCCTTGCTCTCTGTTCTCTGACGATACAGTGCTGTTTGGATGTTAAACATCTTCAAGTCTGAGGCTTTTTCCTTTTACTTATTTATTTACTTATTATTAGTAGTATTATTTTGCTTTCTTTCTCCACCACACAGCTTGCTGCAGAAACGCTTGCTCTCTGTAGAGTCCTGCTCTCATACTCTGACCAGCACGCCTCTATCTTACATCGTTTGTACCGAAGACATTTTGGTGTATGTTGGCTTAGCCATGCTGAGTGGTATTTACATCTGCCCTGTTCCCCTCGCCAGACACAGAGATCAAGTTGTCATGCTCTCTGCATTTTTTAATTGCCCTGCTCCTGTTGTCATTACTTGGCTCATTTCTACCCTCAAGGAACAATGTAGCGTCCTTATTCTCATCAGCCGCTTGATGAGACTGAACAGGGTAATGTTAGCCTGACTCCCACTAGAGTTTTCATTTTCTGCTTCCGAGTTGGCATCATTTCCTCTCTCTCAAGGTTGATATGGGACTTTCACTTTAGGCCTATTACTTTTAAGTAAGGGGTGACCGTGGCCAGTTCTAGTCCAGTTCCCTTGGGCCTCCTTTCCTCGAAGCATTCCGCTGACCATCATTAACTGATGACACTGGAGTGTGTAAATTAGTCTGCAATCAGTGCTGAGAAAATGCCTCGGAAGCAAGGTCTGAGCCTTCGTTTGGCAGTTACCAGGCTGCTTTACAAAATCTCAGATTCCTTTTCCTGGGTCCAACCAGCCCTGGGGCTTATTAGCTCTTCTGTTTTGTCATCATTTTTTTATCTCATAGTGTTGCTTCTACATATAATATCGTCCCTGAAGCGCAATGTTCCACATACCATACTGGAGTTTGGTATTGGACACAACGTTTAGAGATGAACTTTCTCCACCCAAAATAGTTACCTGAATGATGACTTTTGAATTTCAAGAAATTTTATCCCAAAGCTTCAGATTCCCAATATTATCTATGTCAAATGTTTCTGCACTCTTGCTATTTACCTTCTCTATAGAAAGCCTTTGGTAGCAGCCCCTGAAGACAAATGTTTGTTGTTGCATGATATTTTTAACGCTTACCTACAAGCTCTTTGGAAGAGCCAGGAAAGCAAATAACCAAAGTAAAACATTCAGGAAAATTTTAAAGTGGATTTCTAAATATGTATACCTATACCCGTGATGGTGAACCTTTTTATAAAAACCGCCCACTTTTGTAGTGCTGGTCAACCTGGTCCCTCCTGCCCACTAGTGGGCGTTCCAGCTTTCACGGTGGGCCATAGCAGAGCAACCAAACAGCGCAGCGATTGGCCGCCATGAAAACTGGAATACCCACTGGTGGGCGGGAGGGACCAGGTTGACCAGCACTGCAAAAGTAGGCGATTTTTATAGAAAGATTTGCCATCACGTACCTATACCTATAGTTTTCTTTTCTTTTCTTTCTTTTTTTTTAAAAATAAGTTATACTTAATGAAATCTGACTTTCACACCTGCTGTCATGTCTGATGGAATGTTAACCAAATAAAAGATAGCATTGAAAAAGAAGGGAGATGCAAAGTCCTATTTTAATAACAGAAAATGTAAATTTAGAAGTTTGAAGTACTGTTGGCCCTTAACACAAAATGAACTGCGTGAGTTCATATCCATACAATTTTTTCAATAAATGTTATAAATATATTTTCTTTCCTATGATTTTCTTAATAACATTGTACTTCTTCTAGCTTACTTTATTATAAGTATACAGTATATAATGTTCATATAACATACAAAGTAGGTGTTGACTATGCTCTGGGTAAAACTTCCAGTGAACAGTAGGCTATCAGGAGTTAAGTTTTTGGAAAGTCAAAAGTTATACATAGGTTTTTGAATGTGCAAGGGTGTTGGTGCCCTTAACTCCCACATTGTTTATCTTAGTCATTTCACCTGCAGCACACTTCCCTTCTTCCCCTTTCCCCCAAGGAAATTTAATGTTTAATGGCTGGTCATAAGTTATAAATCTATAGAACGATGGATAATGTTAGAAAAAGTTTAAAAAGGTAGTGAACAAGGGAAGTAAACAGATAGAACATGAAATAGTGAAAAACCTGAAGTTTCACCCAAGTAAAAGCGTGTTCAGTAAGACTGTAGAAAGGAAAGACTTGACCAGGTGGTGGCGCAGTGGATAGAGCGTCAGACTGGGATGCAGAGGGCCCAGGTTCGAGACCCCAAGGAAAGACTATTTGCCACGGCTGTTTTTTCAAACTACTAAGAAGCTCTGTTGGAACTCTTTTCCCTGACATATCTTTCTTGTTTCCTATACAGAAGAAGGATCTGAACACACGCAGCAACAGTGTAACAGTGACAAGCAATGTATAGTATTTCCTACCGGCCCAAAGGGTGGCAGCATTTCTGGCAGAAAACCGGGTCTCACACTGAGTGCATGCATTTGTGGCGGCTCACAAAGGACAGCGTTGTACTTTTCCGTGTCGGCAAACTATTTCTGGGTCAGAAGAAGGCACTTTGCCTTTGCCCTAGAAAACTTGAGCCAGCTTGCCTTAATGCTGACAAATCCTGGCAAAGAGAGCAGCAGCTTCTCCTCCCTCCTTCTACGGTCTGTGATAGCACCATTTATTCTTAGTACTCCTCGTCCATTCAACATGTAAGCAGAATTAATCGATAAGGTCTGCATTTGTTAGAGGCCAAGCAGTAGCATTAAATATGGAGTCAGATGTGTCTGCACCCATAGGTCACATAGCATGTTTCCATAAAGCAACTGAGTTTATCAAGGATTAAAATCATCTCTGAACATTTAATAGAGAGTGAACATCTATTGCTCTATCTGGAGCATGTATGATGAACCTACCCTTGTTCTATGTATTTATACACATGCTCATTTGATGCTAAGAATTACAATCTTGTGTTGTAGATTGGGAAACTGAATTTTAGCATCAGTAAAGACAACCCCAGAATGTACCATTTTTTCCTTCAATTGAGAGATGAGAAAATGAACTAACTTGTGTACAATGAGATATGAACATGAAAATAGGTGACAGCATCATTTGTATCAGAGAAAACAACTTGGGGAATTTCTCAGTGTGAGGACAGTAGGTAAATACATTTTGGTGTATATGTCCAATTGAATACTATAAACCAGGTAATAGAAATTAAAAACAGCTCCACATACCAGTATGGGTGACCCTCAAAAATATAATGTTGAATGAAAACTTCTAACAACAGAAAAATATGATTCTACTAGTGTGCAAAGTGCATTATGCAAAATGAAACACATTAAGAAACACAAAAATATATGGTAAAAATATAATGAAAAACAAAAAATGATAGATCAAAAGGAATTCCTCTTTATTAGAAGAGAAGAATTTGGGAGAAGACATCCAGGAGGCTTAATAAAATTTTAATCCTTAAGCTTTATGTTGGTTAGTCAGGAGCTAATTATTGTTGTTTTAAGCTGAACATATTCGCTATATGTATTCTTTTTATGTGTGATTCAAACAAAGGGACAAAAAAATAAAGTAATACCAAGTAACCAACTTGTAATTCTTTCAGTGCCCTGTCCACTGTGCTACAATAGCTATAAATGCTGTCCAAAATTTTGTTTCTTTTCACATTTAAACCTGAATCTTTCTTAAAACCCCAAAGAAGATATATGGCAGACTGAATACAAGAAATAATGTATATAATGCATATAAGATAGTTTAGATTTTATATTTAACCCTGGACATGGCTTATATATTCACTTGACTCTTCATTTAGCCTTGTTGTTAATCTACATCCTCTAGATCAGTGGTCCCCAACCCCCGGGCCGCGGACCAGTACTGGTCCGTGGGCCATTTGGTACCGCTCCGCAGAGAAAGAATAAATAACTTACAATATTTCCATTTTATTTATATTTAAGTCTGAATGATGTTTTATTTTTTAAAAATGACCAGATTTCCTCTGTTACATTCGTCTAAGACTCACTCTTGACGGTTGTCTCAGTCACGTGATACATTTATCCGTCCCACCCTAAGGGCCGGTCCGTTAAAATATTTTCTGACATTAAACCGGTCCGTGGCCCAAAAAAGGTTGGGGACTACTGCTCTAGATGTTGTGTATTAAATAGTGTCTTTCAAACATTTGCAATCCAAATGAGAATTTAGAAGATTTACTATAATGAATTGAATAATCTTTGCCCCAAACCCCTACATTTAGGTAAATAATACATTATAATACAGATTTAAGGGCTGGAAATAAATTGTTGACAAATGAAATTATAGAATAAACTTCTAAAACACGTTGCAGTATCATAACCACAACGGTAATTTTTTGTTTTAGAAAATAATACAAAAGGCAGGGACAAAATATGTATAATTCTTTTTGAATTAGATACAGTACATAGTTACATTTTAAATGCCAAAAATAGGAAAACTATGTTTATGGCAAATTCCATTTTTTCATGTTTATTTAGAAAAGGCATTCTGGATATTATTTTCATGGAAGATAAAGTTAATGATCATTTATTTGGATAGCTTTGGTATACCTATGCAAAAGCTTTGCATGTTGCTATTTAGCAAAGTAATGGTGGTCCAATGGGGATTATTTGCCTTGAACCAGTGATTGTAGAAGAGCTTTGGGCTAAGAATCAGCAGACTTGCTATTCAGTCTTTGCTACGTATCAAATCACTGTGTCACTCTATGAAAGTTTTGCAGGGCACAATGCCCCTGTGGTCTTATTCATTCTTGCCAGTCTTTTCACCAAAACATATCCCACTTACCAGATGATTGTTCGCTTTATATCTCTGGGAACTTCTTGACACACTGGAATTTGGCCTCTTTTCTTTCTGGTACTCTCTCTTTTTTGTAGACCAGCTCTGCTCTCTCCATTATGGGCACCGGCAAGCAGTCTCAGTCCTCTCCTATCATGATTGGCTGGAAGCCTGGACCCATCAGATGGCCCGTACCTCTCAGCCTCTACAGAGCTGCCGGGCAGTTTCTGCTTTGCAGCTGCTTGATTGGATGCCAAATTCTAGTGGTGAGCGCTGACTGACCACCTGGCCGGGGCCATGCGGCCAGCTCCTCTTACAGTTCCAGGCCACCATATAAACCTTCTGATGCCTGACCTCGGCCTCATCTGAAGTCACTTCTGCTCCCTGTTCCTTTTCTCAGGGAGAATTCATGAGGAGTCTGTTTCCCACTCCATTCTTTCCTCCTTCTTTGCTTCCTCCTTCCTTTCCTTCCTATATAAACAAATATTCATAACATGACAATTAATTACCGCTCGGCATTGTGTAAAGATAGAGTCCGTTATTTATATCAATGCAAATGTATGAGAATTGAAGTTTCACATGCAGGTAAAAATGAAGTGAAGTCTCCCAAACATAAAAAAAAAAAAATGAAAAAGAAATAAGAGAATTACCAAATTTCATTTTTCTCTCTGTTCCCATAGCTAACAAAATTTCATTTCCCCATCATTTTTGGAAGTCGCCTGCTCCCAAATGCTACTTGGCGCATTAAAATGCTAGTCAACAGTCCCGGCTGACAATTGTTAGCTGACTGTTTCTGAGGAAGCTGATATCTCTCCCAGGATGTTTTTGTTATACGGGCAGCACCTTGTAGCCAGCAGTTAACCTAATATATTTCTGTTATTCTCTTAGGCCCCCTTTTGAGGTGAAAAACTCTTCCATGTTGTGTCCTAATGAGAATTTGGGTCCAACACCGAGCGGTGGTAGCAGGTTAGTCCTTAAATTTAATCCTCCTGCATTTCCTCTTGGCTTTTAAAAGCTCATTGGACAAAAGCCAAGGTAGCAGTTAGAACGCGGAGGAACCCGGGGGAGAGGTTTACGAATGCGTGCTGAGCTCATACTATCTGTTCCTATCTCGGTGTTTCAAATTCTCCCCTGGTGTTCGTGCCTGGATAATTAAAAGAAAATATTACCTCCTAAAAATTGCATCTTTATTTCAAAATAAAGAATTAAGGAACAAAAAATCCTTAATATTTTATGGAAGTTGGCTGACCTTTGCCCTCTCTCCCTCCCTCCCTTCCTTCCTTCCTTCCTTCCTTCCTTCCTTCCTTCCTTCCTTCCTTCCTTCCTTCCTTCCTTCCTTCCTTCCCTCCCTCCCTCCCTCTCTCCCTTCCCTCCCTCCCTCACTCACTCCCTGCTTCCTTTCTGCCTTTCTTCATTCCTTCCTTCATGAAATAAAGCCTTAGTAGAAATAGAAGTGATTAATTCTGGAAAATTGATTGTGCCATCTGACTTCTTTTTCCCATCATTAGGCCACACCCATTTCCTATGAGTGTCAAATACTCAGCCCTGGGCTGATCTTGGCTTTGAGATCCCAGATTACAGATAAACTCACCTAGGCTTCCAAAGTGTACATTGGGACTGAAGCCAAGACGTTTATAAACTGTGAAATAAAATTGTAACAGATTAAAGTGGTGTACCCTCAAACACGTATCACTACACATCTCTGATAAGAATAAGCAAATTTGCAAGTACATGTATTTGATGCTTGAAGAAAGCCATTCGTGTGCTTTAATGAAGTCATACATTTAAATGTTCTTTTCACACGTTAAATTCTCACAGTGACATCGGCTTGAAATGTGCGGGCTCACTGGAGAAGAACAAAGGGCTGACACAGGACATAGCAATACCGTTTCTTTCTAAAGTGATGCGAAGAAAGATACAAACACATATCTAGACTCTGTGGTCTCATTTCTCTTAATAAAAAAGCAGTACTGAAGCCATCACACTGCTTTGTGACGTAACGGCTAAGGGTTCTGCATGCCCACACCAACCGGGGCATCAGGAAGCTGGTTGGGGTTTTATATTTCTTGCTGGATAGTGAATAATCTTATAATCAAATGTGCAATAATAACAGGCCCAGCCAGAAGGATTAAGGACTAAAGTATCTATTGGGCTGCCTGATCTCTTTGTTCTTTAGGTTTAGAGTGGGATAAATGAAATGGGAGAGGCCAAGAGGGAGTGGTTTAATATAGAATAAATTGTCTAAAAGGGATTAGTGAAAGCAGGATTATCGATGAGTTGAAGAGGGAGCTAGCTGACTTTTTATTTTAAAAATAAGACGGGATAGAGGTATGGGGATAAGTAGGAAATCAGATAAGAAAAACAAAGGATGCCGGCATATTGGCCCTAAGTCGTCTTGTTCCGTTTCTGATATGTCTTACGTTCTTGTGCTCTGAGCCAAGATCAATGGAGATTAATCAGTTGTGTAGAAAGCATTGTGATCACCACGCAGGCTTTTAAAGTTTAAATTTGTTTATTGAGCACAATTTGGTTAACATCAGGTGCTAAAGTTATAGACACCAACACTAGCATAGAAATTACTTTATTTAGCTCCTAGTTGTAAGTTTCTATAGCAACTGGGTCTTCTACCAGGAACTAGAGCTCTAACGATTCAGCCAGAGATGGCAAGATGATATTTGAAAGGTGCTTGCTTCCTTTCCCAAGATTTTTCCTGTTTTGTGAGAAGCTTTTCAATGTGATTTTGTCTGCTTAGTCATACTTTTAATTACACCTTTTGCTCTGAGCCTTTTCCTCTTGGCAGCAGTCTAAAGAGTCTATTTCGGTATGCTTCGATTTCCATTGACTAGTTAGCATGTTGATGCAGAGTTGGTGGATGTGATCTGTTTTAAATACAGTTGAAAATTCTGAGTAGCGAGAAAAGTGTCCAGGGTGCCAAGTTTAGTCACCTACTCCAGGCAGAAATTGGGATGTCGATTCAAAGAGGAAACCTAATCCAATTTCTATATTATGCTTTTTGTTCCTCTGTTTGTAAATGCAATGTCACGATCCTCTTTACAATATATGGAATGCCCTTTATAAACTTTTTAAAAATTTTAAATAAACGTATACTTGAAAGAAAATTGATTTTATTTTTGCATTTTACAAATGAATGTTTTTACTGTAAGAAATGGGCATTTTTGGAGAATCTCGTAATGGTCAAAGCAAATATTTTATGATGGTAGTTAAGCCTTAGGAAAAAATAATTACATCTCAGTTACAATTGTGAGAATAACCACAATGCTATAAGAAGGAATAAACATAGTTGTATTCTTGCGGTCCATGTTTTTGAATGGTTCTGAACCTTACATATATATGACTAGAAAACAAACAAACAAACAAACCTTAGATAAAAGAAACCTGCGGAGGAAATTTAGATAGTGTTATCTTTTCAGTGAAATTCCTGTTTTAAAAGCATTGGCTTTTAATATTTGAAATAATTGCTAACTGACTTAAAGGCTAACAAATGAATGTTTATCATATAACGTATGGCACAGACTATTAGTTTGGAGAGGAACAAGAATATGTTGTAAAAGTAAGGGTTCTATGTGTGCCCAAACAAAACAAAACAAAATAAAAGATTTCCATTTAATATTCACGTTTATTGCTAACTTGTGGCCTATTAGCTTTTGGAAAATCCAGATTCTAAGAGGCAACTGCAAGGGCAGAGCCAATTATAATTTTGCAATTCAAAGAGAAAATCTTATTTGAATCTAAAATCTTGTGCTTGTTTTCTCTTTTCATGAACTATCACACAGGCAAGCACAGCGTGGTTAAGAGGAAGAATAAAACAGACTTCCTTCCTGATTGCGAAAACACATCACCTCAGAGGACCTTGTTTGTGTTTGCATTACATTTTTTTCATCTTCTAGTTTTATAACAGATTTTATTATAGTAAAATCAATTGTGTGAATAAAATAAATTTTGATTACCCATCTCTATTTATTTTCCCTTTCTGTTAGGAATCTTGAAATGTCACCAGTACTCTATAGTAGAGAGTTCTGATTATTTATTACAGAGTGTCTACTATATTAAGATATATTCAAAAATCACAGAGACCAATTATTGCTCTCATGGACAAGTAGTTTCTAGAGCTTTGTTAAAACGCTGAATGAATAATTGTACTTTTAAGAAAACATGCATTTGAGAAAACATTTGATAAATAAAGAGAACTTATTAGCTCACACTTGACATTTGTGAATATCAGGGTGTGGTACTTTACAAAATGGATTCTGCCGTCGATTACTGAATTTATTTTTAAACTCACCCATGATATATAATCTTTTCTTTAGGTAACATAATAATATTATTTAATTAAAAACCTACTGGGTCATCTAATGCAGTGACAATGAAAAAGCATTAGATGATAACACCGGGGAACAAAATTTTTGTTGCATCCACAAAAACATTATTCTTACCTAATTCCAGTGTGCTGATCTCAAATCTGACATTAGTTTTTCTCTGTAAGGTAAAGTTTTTTTGTAATTCAAGATTTTAGGTTTACATCTTATTGTAAAATTTTCAACATTTAGTTTAACATAATGAAGTAGAATGTCTTCTGGGGCATCATCTTTGTGAAAATATAATAATTTATATAATGCAGTAAATACACTAATACACTAAAAGATATGATTGTTTCAGAATTTGTCTACAATTTGGAAATAGAATATATTAAAACACTTATTTTAATCATAAAATTTGCGCAAAACTTATTTAAATTCTATTCAGGCAAAAATGTGCGTTTGTAGCTCTTGCGTTTGTATACTTGTTGAGGACAATCTCATTTGATTCTCCAGCAGTAGTCTGCAAATCACTAACAGCTCCAAGATTTTTGGGAAACTTATTAAGATGACTGTTCAGGAAGTGAATCTTAATGCTTATGTTATGTCCAATGTTGTGGAAAGTCAACAGCATCCTTTGAACCAGAAGTTCACAGTTTTCTGCTTTTTTTTGTTGCCAAGGAAGTTCTTTGTAAATTCCACAAAAGACTGCTGTGATGTTTTCTCCTCCTTATTCATCTTCCTGGCAAATTCTTTGTCACATATGAGGGTTCAAATTTGAGTTCCATTGAATACACCTGCTTTTATCTTCTCAAAAGACAAGGCAGGAAAAGCAGAAATAATATGTTAAAAGCATTCACTTTCTCTATTCAAAGCCTGAACAAACTGCTTCATTAAGCCAAGTTTGATGTGAAGTGGGGGAAAAATGATCCTGTCTCAATTAAGTACAGAGTCATTCACAATATTTTGCATCCTTACTTCCAGAGCTTCACGTTCTGGCCACTCCTTCTGTGTCCAGTGTTTCTCTTGAGCTCGGCTGTCCCACAAACACAGAAAGCAAGGATACTTCATGAGACCTCTCTGTTGTCCTAGCAGGAAATTTACCATTTTAAGATCCACACATATGATCCAGTTATGCTCCTCATTCTTCAGAAATTCGAGGACAATTTTTATATCATTATAATCTTCTCACAGATGAGTTGAATAACCAATTGGAACAGCTGCATAAACAGTACGGTTGTGTAGGAGAACACATTTCAGAGTCAGTTTAGAGCTATCAAGAAATAGCTGCCATTTTGTTGGACTATAAGTGGTAACACCTAGCTGGCCGAGAAGACTACTGATATCTTGACAATAAACAAATTTTTGTCTTTGGAAAATAAGTCCACAAAACTTTGTTCACTCTTTTTGAAATGGGATACTTTAGCTGACTGGTGAAGTACATTCTTTTCTTGAAACCTGGAGGCTAATAACTCAGCTGCTTTCTTTGATAGGCCCAAATCTCTTACTAAGTCATTCAATTCAGGTTGGCTAAACTGCTGAGGGGTTAATGACTGCTTGGCATCAGAAGAAGATCCTTCAGATTCTATAAACATCTCCTCATGCATCTTATCAAAATACACTTGGTCACCATGTTCACTTGCTTTGTCCTTAGAAGAAATAAAACCATTGAAAACTGGAACCGGGAGTGTCTCAGAGTGTGAGATAGGTCGTATTACTGAAGGAATATTAGGATATGTGATCATAAGCCATTTTTTCTTTCCAATGCCCTTTGTATGAATCAGACAGAAATAACAGTCACTGCTGTGGTCCTTAGGTTCATGTCAAACCATGGGAATACCAAACGGCATTCCTTTGCATTTTCCTTTTGTCCAGTCACAAAGCATTTCCTCACAATTATGACACACAATATGAGGAGCCCAATTCTTGTCTTGATAGCCAAGGAGAACTGGAAAATAGGCAATATATGCACGTGTCACAAATGATGAAATATTGCGCCTTTGGTGTTGAAGTGTGTAACAGCCACATATGTAACAGAAGGTGTCAGGACTATTCTTACATTTATGCCTACTCAAAGAAGCCATAATTCAATCTTAAAACAAAATAAAAGGGTGTTTATAATTAAAATTGCCTAAAAACTAGAGCATGCACCAAAAAATGGATTTCAGATTTGGAATCAGCGATGCAGAAATATATAAAACAGTTCTAAAACCTCATGCAGTAGAAAATGAAAAGGAATTTGTTCCCCAGTGTTTTGTAACCGAACGAGTGGTTTCAGATGCCTGTCACAATGAAAAGCAAGCTCTAGGGACCAGTGTCGGTGCAAAAGGGAAGAGGTTTATTCAGGAGCAGGGACCCAGGAGAATGGTGGGTTCCTGTCTCAATGGCCGTCCCTCCTTCCTGCTCAAGCTGCGGTGCTTATAGGGATAGAGAGGAGAAGACTTTTTTAAAG